>NC_142177.1:39823399-39995899 GCF_026936395.1 Plectropomus leopardus
TCATATCAATTCAGAATTAACATGCAATTGTGACCATCTGAAGACTATCGGTGTTGTACATAGAGACAGTAATAATAATAATAATAATAATAATAATAATACATTTTGTGTATAGAGTGTTTTCAAGGTACTCAGACATTTTATGAAAGTAAAAAAAGATCATGAAATAGAATACACTAAAATACACAACAAAATACATATAACATTAAAATCCACATGATATCAATTACACATGAAAGACAGTTTTGAAAAGGCAGCTTTTAATAACTGTTTTGAACTGTAAGTGGTCGGTGCGGTCACAAATGTGTTATGAGACAGGTACATGTAGTTTCTCTCCTCCACTCCTAAACACAACTGAGGAATGAAACACTCACTGTGTAAAAACAATTTTTCAAAAATTATGGAAGATTTATTGTTCCAAATAAATGCTGTTGCCCATAGAAATGTAATAAAAACAAGGGTTGGTTTTACAAAACTTGATGGCATTTTTAAAAATGTAACTTCAACATTTTGTGATTCCTCTCAAAGTGGAACTGCACTTTGTTCAGTCTGTGAACACATCTCTACAGGAGTTTCAGCTCGATGGTTTCTACTCAGCAGGAGCGCAGCAACAAATTTGGGCGACGTGCATAAGCATACTCTGTGGAGCCCCGCCCGTTCTCTCTTGATCCATGTCACCCTCTGCACCTGTAGATTTTTATTTTTCTACAAAGGCAGACTGATTTCTTTCCCTTTCCCTTCTTTCTTTCTTTCTTTCTTTCAACCAGAATTTCAAAAATGTATCTTTCTTGATGAAAGACATGACCGCATATGTTGGTGCTCCAGCAGCATGAGCTCACTTGGCGCGAGCTATGTTTAGGAGCGACTTCCAGTGCAGGGGAGGACTAAACTTTTACCACACTTACTGTTCAAGGCGGGAATATCACACCGTGATGCCACCTCGCCATTCTGTATATAACCTCCAATCCCGAAAAGGTGGGACAGTGTGATAACACTTCTGAGCCAGAAACAGAGGTAGTAACAGCGCTTTTGGCATAGTAGCTAATTCAAAGAAGAACGGAGGTCATACATGTCAGCAAACTGGAAAAACAATGAGAATCTGGGTTCCTTAATCACCGGGCAGAGGACAAGATCCGCTGTCATATAACAGAGAAGGTAAAATTATTTTGTTTGACATGTTATGTCTTTGTTATTTTTAGAAAGTGCTGCCGACACATGTTTTATGTCACGCTTGTGTGCTAAACATCACGCCTGTCACGCCTCCTTAGATCGCAGAATGATGCAGTGTGTAATAACACACTGGAGCAGAATGATGCCGGCGTCGGTTGGTTCTGTATAAAAGTGCAGGGGCCGTATAAACGGGGGACTTTGTTGTGGCCCTGTAACGTGATCTCTGTAAAAGAAGCTTATATTTCACCTTTAAGGACTGAGAGGGAAATTCCTTTGTTTTTACACAAAGTTCAATCTTTTAATCAAAGAAATGCCACAAGTTAAATTTAGTTCTGACATTAATTAAAACCTTTTCCACAAGTGCTGTGACTCCTACCTTCTGTGAGTTGTTGCCTGTTTTGACAAAGAACCAGAACTAAATTGTCAGAAAGCCACTTCTCTGTATGAGATCTTATACGCCTGGACACTTGAGAAACATCAAAGTGTCTTTTTTTTCTGAAGGTTTTGAAAACTTATGACTTCTCACCTGTGTGGACTCTCATGTGGACTGTCAGGCTATCTTTACGCCCAAAAGCTTTCCCACATGTTAAGCAAGCATGCGGCCTCTCACCTGTGTGAGTTCTGAAATGTTTTTTCAATGTTGATAATTCACTGAATGTTTTCCCACATGTCTCACAAGTATAAAGCTTCTCACCTGTGTGGATCCTCATGTGGATTGTCAGTTGACTTTTGTGTGTGAAAGCTCTCCCACATGTTTTGCATGGAAATGGCCTCTCACCTGTGTGGATTCTCAAGTGGCCCTTCAGGTGAGTTTTACGTCCAAAAGCTTTCCCACATGTTGTGCATGTAAACGGCTTCTCACCTGTGTGCGTTCTAATGTGATTTTTCAATGCTGATTTGTCATTGAATCTGGTCCCGCAGGTCTTGCAGAGGAACGGCCTCTCACCTGTGTGGATTCTCATGTGGGCCAAAAAGTGACAGTTATATTGAAAATTTTTTCCACATGTCTTGCAAGCGTACGGTTTCACACCCGATTTCTCACCAAAGGTTTCCCCGTGGACTCTACCGTGTCTTAAAATTTCTGACTTATACTGGAAAGCTTTCCCACAATTGTCACATTTGAAAGATTTTTTACCTGTGTGAGTAAAACTGTACATCTTTGACATGGTGGAGCTGTGCACGTTGTTAGTGTGACTATTGCTTCCATGATGATTTTCCTTCAGATGAAGCTCTGCATTTCTAGTTAATCCTGAGTCTCCGTGCTCGCCTCCTTTATGATTTGGGCTCTCAGCTACATGAGAGCTGAGAGAGAAAAGCTGGTTGTCACTGTTTGTTTCTGGTATCACGTAGGTTATAACTGGTATGTTGACTACAGACTCTGTCTCTGATGCACTTATAGTGTCATCAGGGATGAAGTCCAGAGTCTGATCTTCACTGTGGTCACTTTCATCATAAGTAGGAGTCAACATAAAATCATCTTCTTCCTGCTTCAGTACGAGCTGCTCTCCCTGCTGACTGCTGCAGACCTCCTCCTGTTCCTCTTTAATCTGAGGAGGCTCTGGCTCCTCCTGGTCCAGACTGGAGCTCCTCTCATGAATACAGAGCTGCTGGTCCGCAGGAACCTCCTCCTCCTTACAGACATGTTGCTGTGGGAGCTCTGGAGGGACACACAACAAAAGAGGGACCAGATACGACAGTGATGGTGAGCAAATCATGAGTGTGTCAAAGTGTGTTTCCCTCCATCATGTAAAAATGATTGTCTCTGTTTCAGAGTGAGGTTGTCACAAAGCCTCATGATTATGCATTTTGGAGTAAATTAGCTAAAAATCTTCCTTGGATATAAATTTGGTCCTTGCTTCACAAATATTGTATTACTAATATGATCAGAGAGGTTTCCTTTTAAATTATACATAAATTTTACACTTGAAACTGCTAAAGAAAATCTCTGCACACCTGAATGTGATTTTTAAATGATTAATCGTATGTTTCTTTATTATTATTATTATTATTTACTCAACATCAGTCCAATAGCACGTTTAACTTTTGCACTGTGATAATTGTTGCTGTCAAATTAAATGATAACTGATACAACCTGTAATATTGAGTTAATAAACCAAAATCAGCACCGTTCTTAAACAATCTGTATTATGAGTATATTAAACTTTACACACCTGTTTTGTGTAACTTTATTTCTGGTTTCCAAACGATATCCAGCAGTCTGCGCTGCCGGTCGAGCTCTTCTTCGTACTCGACGATGGTTCTTTTAAAAACTCGGAATATTTCTTCAGCAGCAGCAGTTAGTCGCTCGTTGACAAACTCTCTTAAATACTCAACTGAAGACATTGTTGTCAAATTTTAAGTGAAATATTTATCGACACAAAAACACCATCATTTCCCGGCTAAGTCCACACACCCACAGAGCTAATAGCTAACGCAGCTAACACAGGCTTTGTTTACTTCCGCTGGGTGTGTCTCACTGTTAAAGTTCCGGCAGTTAAAGCGAGCTGTTTTTAAAATCATATATTTAATTTATCCTGTCAACCTGGTAATCGCTTAAATAAAAAAAAAAAAAAAAAGTGGATAAAAATTGTGTCTTTGGAATAACGATACCGAAAGTATTTGTCATTTATTTTCTGAATGCCTTTGCGTCAAATTATTTTGGATGGAAATAGAACATTTATTTAAAACAATGATTAATTCAAGAGTTCAGTTAAAAAAGACAATATTTTTCTGTGATAAAAATGGACTTGAAAGTGGGGAAAAAATAAAGTGAATTTATTTATTATGGGAAATATTACAGCCAACATGTTGGGCTAAATTTGTACATGTGCTTCAGCCATGTATGGAATAACTGGAAAAATTACTTTTTAAAAAAAGTAAGAAGTTTGTTCTCCCTGCTCATCA
Organism: Plectropomus leopardus; assembly: GCF_026936395.1. Taxonomy (NCBI): domain Eukaryota; kingdom Metazoa; phylum Chordata; class Actinopteri; order Perciformes; family Serranidae; genus Plectropomus; species Plectropomus leopardus. The sequence continues at coordinate 39,827,474 of NC_142177.1, forward strand.
ACAGCTCCTCACGACAGCAAAAATCTGCTTTATCCTCAATTACGTAACAAGAAAGGTCTAAGTACTCTTAATGCCACGTTTTAAACGATGATTTAAATATTAAAAAATATTTCAGCTCTCAGGGTGGTGGTACAGTCCTATTATGTATATGCAGCATAAAAGGACAGCAATGAAAGAATACCTCCAAACTGATGTTTGTTTTATATATTTGTTTAATATGATGTAGATTTCATATCAATGTAGAATTTAGTTGCAACTATAACCATTTCAAGACAACCGGTGTTGTACATAGAGACAGTACATGAGTAATAATAATAATAATAATAATACATTTCATGTATAGAGCCCTTTTCAAGGTACTCAAAGACACTTAACAAAAGTTACAAAAAGATCGTAAAAAAGAATAAACTAAAATGCAAAATAAAATACATACAGCATAACATTTAAGTTTGCATGTCATTAATCGCACGTGAGAGGCAGTCTTGAACATGTAGATTAATTGCTCCACTGCATGCATGCTTGTTCACTGTGAAGCAGCTTCACTGATCAAACAGTATCAAATTATGCTTTAACTTGACCTCCAGCAGTTGGAAATTAAAACACGTCTGGATTGTTTTAACTTAACACTGCAAAGAACATTAAATTACTATAAATGTAGTGTACAGCATATACACAACTGAGGAATGACACACCCACTGTGCAACATCAATAAAAAAAAAAATGGAAAATTTATTGTTCCAAATAAATACTGCTGCCAACATAACTAAAAGAACAAGGGTTAGTTTAACAAAACTTGATGGCATTTTTAAAAATGTACAACTTCAACATTTTGTGATTCTTCTCAAAGTGGAACTGCACTTTATTCAGTTTGTGAACACGTCTCTACAGGAGCGTTTACTGAACCTCAGCCGGGGCGTAGCAACACATTCTGGTCCCTGTGCATAAGCAGTCTCTGTGGACCCCCCGGCCTTCCTCGCTTGAGCCATGTCACCCTCACGCACTTTTTCTTGTTTTTATTTATTTGTTTTTTTACAAAGTCTGATTGCTTTCTTTCCCTTCCCCTTCTTTCTTTCATTTTTTTAAACAAAATTTCCCTTTCTTGGTGAATAAATAAAAATGTAATAAAAATGTTCCCCTCCGGATATTTGTTTTGGGCGCTGGAGTATTTTTGGAGCGGTTTGCAACTCGTGAGAATTCGCCCTCAACAGCTGTGGTTGTGCTTGCGTTAGCTCGGAGAGGCAGTGAGCGATGTACATGGTTTGCAGTGAAACACAACAGAAAGCTGGATGTAAAAACACAGACTCCGAGCTCTGAGGCGGAGCAAACAAAGACGAGTATTTATCAGACTGTCACGGCTGCACATTACACGCCCTACGTTGTTTACTGTCCACTATAAAAGACAAACTTAAATTACTCTGAGCATTTTGCTCAAATCAACTCAACAAAAATAGTTTACAATAGTTTAATAGTTTAGAACTGACTGAGTGAAGCTCCGTGTGTGTCCACAGACAGCGACATTTGTTAATCCTTCATTTCTGGATCTCAGTAACGTCAGGAGAACCTCAATTAGATATCAACACCGATAGGCTGTTGCGAAACAGTGTCACGTGAAATTGTCCCTCAAGTTGAAAAATTTCTATGCGAAATACCCGTTTTCGCATCCATCACATCACGTCCACCCCGTCTACTGCGTCCATAATGCCACCTGGCGTGAATTTGCATCTTTTTGCGTCTTTGCATTGACGTTGTGTTTAAACTCACCGCGTGAAACGTTCCCATCGTGTTCAGTGGGAACACACCATTAGGCTGATTTCATATTTTGTTTTACAGAAAGTTTAGTCTTTTAATCAAATAACTTAATTTTAATTTTTACTTATGGTTATAATTACTTAGAAATAAAAAAAAATGCAAAAGAAACTAAACATAAATTACAGCTTTTATCATGGGTCCCCCTCCCATCGGCACCACTTTTCCCCCCACAACGACACCCTACACACTCAGGTGTTTTTCAAGTATCTGATCTGAGTAAAACTTTTTTCCACAAGTGCCATGATTATCTGACTATCGACATCAGAAGGTCACTTTTCTGTGAGATCTCATATGCCTTGAAAATTGAGGCACATCAAAGTGCTTTTACCTACAGGTCTTGCAAAATTAAGACTTCTCACCTATGTGGACTTTCATGTGACCTGTCAGGTGACCTTTACGTCCGAAAGCTTTCCCACATATTAAGCAGGTATGTGGTTTCTCACCTGTGTGGATTCTAACATGTTTTTTCAGTACTGATGTGTCACTGAATCTTTTCCCGCAGGTCTTGCAAACGTAGGGCTTCTCACCTGTGTGGATTCTCACGTGGACTGTCAGGTCGCCGCTCTGTTTGAAAGCTTTCCCACATGTTTCACATGAATATGGCTTCTCGCCTGTGTGGATCCTCATGTGGACTATCAACTGACTATTATGTCTGAAAGCTCTTCCGCATGTTTTGCATGTAAACGGCTTCTCACCTGTGTGGATTCTCATGTGGGCCAACAAACCGCTGTTATACTGAAAATCTTTTCCACAAGTTTTGCAAGAATGTGGCTTCTCATCGGTGTGGATTCTGCCGTGTCTATACAGTTTTGACTTATACTTAAAAGCTTTTCCACAAATGTGACATTCAAAAGATTTTTCACCCGTGTGAGTATTGAGGTAAGTCTTCGACATGGTTGAGTTGTATATATTGTCACTTTCACTACTGCTTTCATTTTGTCTTGTCTTTGGATGAAGCTCCTCATTTGCACTTGATTCTGAGTCTCCATGCTCGTCTCTTTTCTGATTTTGGCTCTCAGCTATGTGAGATATGTGAGAGAGGAGCTCATGGTCACTGTTTGTTTCTGGTTCACTGTGGTCACTTTCCTCATAGGGAGCTATCCACATAAAATCATCTTCCTCCTGCTTCAGCAGGAGCTGCTCTCCCTGCTGACTGCTGCAGAGCTCCTCCTGCTCCTCTTTAATCTGAGGAGGCTCTGGCTCCTCCTGGTCCAGACTGGAGCTCCTCTCCTGAATACAGAGCTGCTGGTCAGCAGGAACCTCCTCCTCCTTACAGACATGTTGCTGTGGGAGCTCTGGACAGCACAGCAACAACAATATTAACAATAACATAACATATAACAAAGGTAATAGACATAAAATATATTAACCATTTAAAATGTAGGCGAATTGGCTTAATTTCCTTAACATGGAAAAAAAGCAATGAGCAACTTATGAAATGACCCAGAAAAAAGAAAATAAATTAGTAAAAAACACATGAAAAAGTAACTTTTTGGGTATGACATTTGCTATGAAAATAAGTTTATCTTGCCTTGCCCAGTAGGAATCAACATAAAATCATCAGCCTCCTGCTTCAGTTCAAGTTCCTCCTGCTCCTCTTTAATCTGAGGAGGCTCTGGCTCCTCCTGGTCCAGACTGGAGCTCCTCTCCTGAACACAGAGCTGCTGGTCAGCAGGAACCTCCTCCTCCTTACAGACATGTTGCTGTGGGAGCTCTGGAGGGACACACAACAAAAAAACATAAAACTGCAGTGATGGCGAGTAAATAACTAACAGTTTAAATAATTTGAATTATAATTTAATTGAGTTTTACACACCTGTCCTGTGTAACTTTGTCTCTGGTTTCATATCCAGCAGTCTGCGCTGACGCTCGAGCTCTTCTTCGTACTCGACGATGGTTCTTTTAAAAACTCGGAATATTTCTTCAGCAGCAGCAGTTAGTCTCTCACTGACAAACTCTCTCAAATACTCAACTGAGGACATTGTTGCCAAATTATAAATTTAACATTTATCCACACAAACACTGAAGCATCATCTCACAGCGGAGTCCACACATCCACAGAGCTAACGGCTAACGCAGCTAGCGCTGGTATTGTTTACTTCCGCTGGATGTGTAACATTATTAAAGTTCCGGCAGTAAAAGTGAGCTGTTTGTTCTTTCCGCTCATCAACAGGTTCTCACAGGAGCAGAGATAATAATAATAATAGTAATAATAATAACAATAATGCATTTTATGTATAGAGCGCTTTTAAAGAAACTCAAAGATGCTTTACATCGTAAAAAGGATCAAATAATACAGTTAAAGCCATAATAAGATACACGCCCATTGAAATTCATAACATTGATTAAACACTAAAGGCAGTTTTTGACAGGTGGGTTTTGATGAGTGATTTAAACTGGAAATGTGAAATATGTTTTAACCCATTCTCTCCCCACAAAGAACACCTAATACATATTTAGAAAGGTTTAATGGGGCTCTAAGTTTGACGGATGGACTGACTCAGCCCCTCACTGAGGCTCTAGGGTCTCTAAAGGTTAAGATACAGCTAGATTATAACCTTATCGATGTTTAAACTCCAGGATTAAAAACAGCTTTATGGCAAGTGAATTACACGTCATTCACGTCATTTTACTGAAACCATGAGCACCAAAGAAGACAATATCATCGGCATATTAAACAAGAGTGACACAAAAATAAGAACAGTTTTTGAGGAAATCTAGGGAAATTATCATAATTACATACTATCATTTCTTCTTTTGTTGCTCATTACCTTCTTTCCATGTTTAGGAATAAATTAAAGCCAATTTGTCCAGGTCTCAAAAGGTTACATATATAATTTTATTTGCATTTCCATCTTTGCTGAGCAAGTTTTGTGTGAAAGGCATTAAAAGCCCATCCCATAGAGATGCATGTCCCATATATAAGCCTTTTGAGTTTAACTATTTTAAGCAAATAATAGCTCGTGCTATTAACTGAAGTATTACGGTATTCATATAAGATCAACTGTGGCTCGTCAATTGTATTTTTTTAACCATCAAAATGAAGATTGACAAAGAATACAAGTATTTTTTTTCCACATTAGGCACACTACAAGCCAGGCAGATGAACATAAAAAAGGTAAATGTGTGAAGATGCTCCCGTTTTCATTGTTAGTTTAGTGACAGGTGTCTCTGCATGTGGTGCTGAAACAGCAGGGACCTCACAGGCAACCAAATCTTACACCAAAAAATGTTAAACTGTTTTAGTGTGCTACAGTGTCGGAATAAAATAGAGTTTTTTTTTTTATCTCAGTTGGTGTCAGCCGAGACGTTGAATTTAGGTTAACCCTTTAGACCCTGGATCAAAATCTGTATCGTTGTGTTGCGTCAAACTCTGAAATCTGTGAAAATTGGGTTTGATCTCTAATGAAAACATGAGGAAAAGACATAAAGCAACTTGGCAAGAAATGCACAGCAAATTGCAACAAAAAAAAATTCAAATGCTTGATCAAATGCTTTAAAAGCGAGATGTTTATTGGAGTACCAACAACACAACTACAATGCTAAACAAATACAATACAACTGACAAATACATGAGAAAAGAATGAAAGAGAACCACTGAGCAGGTCAGATCTGTAAATGATATGATGATATTTACAATTTAAATTGTTTTAATGAAATAATGTACCGTTCAGCAGCTGAAAGTTTCAGAAGCACCAGAGATGAGTGTGAAGTAATTCAATTCATTCTAATTCCACAGGAGATCCTAGTTATGATCTAACTCATTTCAATTCAAGCTGAAGTTATTTTTTTCAGTCATTACAAAAGCTGAAAAATACAGCTGTTTTTAGCTTAGTTCTATAAATAACTTTTAGTTGCTTGCACTTTTTTTTAAGAAAGGTGTCCTTTTTAAATGTTTATCCTTCCAAAAAAAAAGTGTCAGTTTTGTTTTTGACATTCATCTCTGCAAATTAATAAAATGATTTATGCAGATTGAAGGACAGTGTTTTCATTATTTTGAATTTTTATTTTAGATTTCTATGAAATATTATGCATTTCAATGTAATGTAATTTCACATTATTTTTGGCCTGCAGCCCACCGTCAAGATGAATTTTTGGCCCTCAGTAGGAACGAATTTGGGCAATTCTTGGTCTAATGCTAACGACGGGTAAGTTCTGAAGAAATCAAGTATCAAGATAAACTTGGGGAATATCTCGTTTAACCAGTTCTGATGAAAAAATTAAAAGTTATGCTGGAGAGAGCAACTAAAGGCTCTTTCTGATGCTCTTTAGCATTATCATCTCGCTCCCATGTGGCAAACTCAGCTTGAGTCAGTATGTCAGTCCCTTTTTAGCAGGCAAATGAATGATCTTTTTCACTCTTACTTAACTCACTGTGGCAATTTTTGCTTAACTTATTTAAATTTTGAGCATCTTTTCAAAGTCTCTTTTCTATCAGCAGCTGCTTGACGATGGCCTTCTGTCTGCTTGTGGAAATGCAGCTGAGTTGCACGCAGCATTTCCAGCCACCTGCAGTTGAGGAGTCAGGAGTAAGCAATGGCAAAACAAGGTCAAAAGTAAGGAGATCATACAAGAGAGCCAGTGTAACGGGAACAAGAGCAAAGTTTGGGGAAATTAGAGGACAACAGATTAACTTTCAGTAAAACTTTTGTACTTTGATTTTATAGAATGATTATTAATATTGTTTTATTCACATAGTTAATTCTTCTATATTTTAAATTTGGGCTCTCTCACTCGCTGAACGGTACCTATTACATGATTTTAGACAGTAAATAAAACCTGAGCAATTATACTAAAATGAATAAACTCTGAGATTGCAATCCATTTCGAACAAGTTATTATAAAATGTGAAGCACTGCTAACATTAAAACATGCATTTATTTGTAGACACAGTATATTTGTACTTAAATGCAAGGTCGTTGCAGGTGGGGTGCAAGACCCTGTGTAAACTTGACGTGCAAAGCTGTTCTCATTGACATTTATGCTATTCTAGCTCCTCTGCATACGTAACCTATGCAGTCTCCCAATCTCATGCCCCTTGGCAGCTGATACAACACACCAGGCTCCTTTTAGCACCAGGTGTTAAAATAACTCACAAGTAAACTCATTTACAGAGACTCTGACGTAGAATATGGAGCAAGAAAGTTTGCAGAAGGAGGATGGATGGGTCAAACAATACAGGACTTTCACCCATGAGATCACCGTTTGTGTCCCGTGTGAAACCAAGATTCTACGTTGGCATATCTTAAAGTAACGTTACAAAAGTCACCTATGTACATCACATACTTAATTTCATTTGGTCCTGTATTCACACTTTGGGTGTGTGACTTTGTGTTTTTGTCTGACAATCTCTGAAGGTAAAAGAATCGCAGGCGAAGTCAAGTTTCCATTCAAAAGTGGTACATAATGTAACAGAATTTCCAGAAAACTAGCAAAATAAAATGCAAAGTAATGTGTGTTTCCATCAGCTTGTGTTAAATGAATATTAGGAGTTAAGGGGAACTGTTGTCTCTGCAGGTGAACCTGCAGGAAAGAAAACAAAATTACACTTAAGAACACCCAAACTGGCTTGATCCTACCCTGGGTATAAATACCAACATAATAAAACAACTGTCAAGACTCCAAACATAAGATAAAAACATAAAGAATCTCTTTTGTTGTCTGTTCATCATGAAGATGTTATTATGAGAAATTATTTAATCTCACCTTTTTTATGCGATTGTGTGATGTAAAGCTTGACTACAGCAGCAGCTAGAGCAACAACAGCAAGAGCTAGAAGCACAACAGCAACAATCCATCCGGTGGGAGACCCTGAAATAGACAAAAAGTCAGAGACTCAGAATGGAACTGTATAAAATATACAGGTTTATAAAATTACCTAAAAATTTGCACACACACCAAAAAAATTAAAAACAAAAATGAAGGAAGTGGCCTGAAAAGAAGCACTGTGATTTATTTTTTCTATGACATAATGTCAAATCCATAATTTTAATAATTATAAATACACTTTTCTAGATTTCCCCCCCTTTTTTCTTAGTTTTCAAATAATTTTCTCTCTACATTTTTCTTACATTTTTACAAATTTCTTGCCATTTGCAGGACATTTCTCGCTGATTGCTTGCTCATTGCCTTTTTACCATGTTATCAAAATGAAACAGACAAATTTGCTCTGGTTTCAAAGGTTTTAATGCTTGTTAGAGGCGTCAGAACACAATATAAGAAAAATGATGTCGATCCTAGGGTTAAAGGGTTAACGGCTTCCCCTTTGGGCTGTCTCTCAACTCTCAACTAGGACCTCTTTAGGTGGCTAAAACACAGTTTGTTGCTGACCCCCATCCACAGCAGTACATTGCTTAGCCAGGTCAGATTTAAACTGTGGACGTTGGCTGACATCTACAGTTTGTAATATACTGTCTATAAATAAGCACTCCATTTAAAAAAAATCTTAACTATCCCTTTAACATGTAAACAGTTGAAATGAACAGAATATAAAGATACAACAGGGATGAATCTTACCGCTGATATACACATGCATCTTAGCCTGAGCCACATGGTTGATTTCCTCCTGTGTGACTACACAGCGATAGAAGTCGGTCTTTGTCACAGTAGTTTCAATTTTAAAAATGTCACGAAATCCGGAGAATGATACGTCTTCAGTAGGAAGTGTGTTTCCAGCGTTGTCCTGCCACTCTATTTTAGGCCTTGGAGCTTGGGTCCGAACTTCACACCGCAGCAGCGCCCAGTCCCTTGTGTGCTCCACTGAAGTGACGTACGGTTTTGTAACTGCATCTGAGTACATAGAAAAGTGCTATATAAATAAAGTTTATTATTGTTATTATCATCATCAACACTATTATTATTATCATCATCTCACATGACTTATCTAGGTAGATTACTACAGCACAGTCTCAGAGTCTGAAATCTTCCACCAGTCGTTATTTTAATGTGCACCACTATGAGCTGATTCACTTTATGTTCAGTCTGACACAGATTATTTTTGAAAACTAAAAGGCTATAACATGCACAATTAAAATTACACTTACACTGGAAATGCAGATACGTTTCAGCAGAAATCCGATGTTTGATTTCCTCCTGTGTGGCGACACACCGGTAGTAGTCGGTCCTGTTCACAGTAATTGTGAGAGAGATGTCGAAGTTGCCTCCTTTTTCTTTCACCTCTGTTTTCTCTGCAGGAATGATGTTTCCAGCACCGTTCTTCCATTCTACTTTAGGTTTTGGAAAGGCACCTCGAACATCACACACCAGCAGTGACCAATCCCTTGATTCATGTACATAGATGTACGGCTCTGACGCTGCACCTGTGAATACATTACACACACAATATAGTTTTAGGGAATGTCCACAGGATTATAAATGTAACACTCAATTTTTTTGTACTTTTTTTTTTTTACCAGTTTGTAAATGAGAAAGAGAGACAGATAAGCGCAAAATAAGTCTGGGCTGCACATCGCAGCACTGATAAGCCATGATAATTCCAACACATTTAACGTCAACCAAAAGTTTATAGAACTGGTATACATATTATGTTAAAGGGGTAGTTCACCCAAAATTGAAAATTCAGTCACTATCCACTCACCCTCATGCCGATGGAAAGTCAGCTCCAATACAAGGAGCTACAGGCTACAAGGCTAAAAAGATGACACCAGTGATGTTTTTCAAAACAACTTGGAACGTCGGGGCTTCAGGACACTTGGATTACTTCAGACCAGCAGTATGGAGACATTTTGTGGTTTTACTATATTCTTCTTTAGCATTTAAATTCTGGTCACCATTTGCTTCAATTGTTTGAGAGATGAGTGCAACACTTTCTCCCGTGTAACTCCTGAAAGGTTTTGTGGACGATAAAACTTCACTCAACTTTCCATTGGAATGAGGGTGAGTAGATAATGACCGAATTTTCATTTTTGGAAGAACTACCCCTTTAATATATGGTTTTATTTGTTTAATTAAGTTAAGGCGGCACATTAATATGACCACCATGTAAGATTTACGGCGACTTAGTGCCGTCTAGCGGTGAGGATTACACACTGCAAACAGCAGAAACTTCTCCTGGTTATAATTCCATTAGTTTTCATTATTCAGGATTTTAACTGGGAGCCGAATAATCCACAGAGGTCTCTTTCTCTCCCGATGACCCGATGATTAAAGCCAGTAAAATCACTGAATAAAGCAGTTTCATGTTAAAAATCAGTGTTTCTCTGATACCATTTGGTATGTCAAAGACAGGCAGCTCGCGTACAACATGCCAATGTGTGCTCACAGTCGAATTATCCTCAAAAGTCAGATCCAGTGGCATAGTATACATGTAAGGGGAAGGAAGTTACGACATCAAATTCAGGACTTACCTGGGATGTTTTCCTCTGATCTGTTTTTTAGATCACCATCTAAAAGGGGGAATAAAAACACCTATGTTGGTGTGCTTGTATGATATCATCAACTTTGCAGACAGATGAAGTACTCATCGACAACAAGCTTAATGTGGAATCAGGCCGCTTTTTTTTAAATTAAAGATGAAAACCATGACAGAGATCAGATTGCCTTTTTAAAGGAATATATAGCAAATGCCAGTCATATCAATTTATTATTAATTCACTTTTGAACAAATCACAAATGTGACAGTCTGAATTAGTACAGGTACTACAGGTACAGGCGCTTTTTGCCTAACGTATTGTTGGAGGGTCCACGTTCTACACTGTATAATCTGAAAAGTTGATTTTAAAAATTTAGGGAACATGAAAAAAAGTAAATAAATATAACTTTTTATCACAATTCATGTTTATCTAATATTTTATCAAATTGTTAAGTTGACTTAAAATTGAGCAAAAAATTGACACTTTCTCTGGCGATCCATCGGAGATGTCTAACCGCTATTGTATGCCCCCTCAACCCATGGGCCCCCAGTGCAACTGCCCTATCTGCACTGTTTGTACTATATTACGCCCCCGGTCTCCACCAATGTTGAGGTGAAGAGGAAACAACTTTATCTGGCTCTTGTTTCGTTATTTTTATTTCCCTCTAAATTCACCAAACTCTCAGTAACCCTGGCAGCAGACACACCCAGATTCCGCCATAAATTGCCTTTATGTTTGGCAAATATCGATCAGGTTTAATTCTAAAGAGGCTTTGCTCGGAAATCGACGTGCAATTATCTCTGCAGGATGGACGGCGCCCCGCTAAAGGGTTTAAAAACAAATGTATTTCCACAGCGCGGTGCAACGATGAATTTACCTCCCCCACCTCTCCCTCCACTGTCAGGACAGCCCCGACATGTTTGCAGCTGCTGAGGGGATTAGAAAAAGACAGTCCTCTTTGAACACACAAAAGAGCACATTGTGTCCTATTAATGCGTTCCTTATGCACTGGGAAGTCGGCATTTCCGAACTTCAATCTTGTGCTGCACTTAAGGTGGTCACTCCCCCTGCAGTGTTCATGTGTTTCTGCACAGATTTATGCGACTGCGATCAATCAAAATGAGGCTGCAATTAAACGAATTCACCAAAAAAAAAATGCTGATTACTAATTATTAGGACACATATAAAATGAAAGCATGCAGTTATTTCACTTTAATTTGTTGTTGTGCTCGCGAACTCCTCTCACCGCTGTTGCATTTGTCAGTGTTGTGTTTGCAGACTCCACATGTTCACACAGTTTTCCACGGTTTAAATGCAATAGTTCAGTATTGAATCTTGTGATTTCTCACCTTTTTCTTCTGCAGACGTTACTCCAGAAAGAGCCACGAGACAGAGACATGCGAGAAGAAAACGCTTCATGCTTCTTGAAGTGAACTTAATCAAAACTGTGATGTCCCGCTAACGCGTCACACCGGTCACACCCGACCAGACCAGACGTCGCGCCCGTTTTTACTTTTTCAAATTTTAGTTCATATTATTTGTCACCATATTTTGTCACTACTATTTATGTCATATCCAGTTATAATCATTATAATTATTAATCAAACGTGTTTTTCTAAGTATGTCTTCAGGCCACACCTCAAAAAGTCCGCACCCCTTTCCTTATGGATATGGTTTCTTCCAAAAGTTGAAGGAAAAAAAAGTGAAATAGCAACATTAAATAAAAATGCCTATGCTTATGAAATAAGTGAACATGCCTTTGACATAAATTCTGAAATAAATATATGAGACAATAAAGGTTAATAAACGAACAGGTTTTTATTTTTAAAAAAAGGTATTTGTCAAAGCGCTAGGCCTTCTTTTATTTATTTCAGGGGACTTTTTGTCCTAATTTCACATTTATTTATTACATGCTCCATTCAGTTGAATATTTTAAAGAAATGGAAATAAAAACGAGCTGTATTTTTTTTTTTTTTGTCGAGTCTTTATTAAGCAACGATTATGCATAAAAACATTAATCTCAAAATGAGAAGTATGAAGTATGAGAATTATGAAATAAAGTCCCCCGAAAAACCAAAAAATGTGGGATTATGAAATATAGCCCCGTGAAACATATGTGGAGTTAGGAAATAAAAGTCACCTGAAATAATTATATTGTGAAATTTTTAAAGCTTTTAAAAAATGAGTCATTTGAAAACTGTCATTTAAAAAAATAAAAATAAATAAATAATAATAATAACAATAACAATAATAATAAGTAAATTGAAAAAAATGTATTAACTGATTTTTTGCATTTATTTATATTTTTTACGGGCTCATTTGTTTATTTCAAAATTTATTCCATTTATATATATTAATTTATTTCATGACCTTGTTTATTTATTTATTTGGTATTGTCTCAAATGTCATTCCATAAAAAATAGCTCATTGTAGCTGTAAAGGTTAAAGGAAGCATAAGTATTTTTAAGGTGTAAAAATTAATTTTAGTAATTGAATCTCGTCTGTTCTTGTGTGTTGAAGTGCACATAGATTAATTAACCAGTGCTCTACCATATGAGAGCACTCAACTGACAAAGTTAAATTATTTTATCACATACTCCTATCATGTAAAAATTATATATATATTTTTAAATTCAGGTTTTTCTGGATACATTACAGCAAAGATTAATTCAGGCCACAACAATTCCATGCTCAAATCCCCAGAACCTTTTTGTTCATGTTTATTTTATTTTATTTATGAGAGCAACCACAAAAAAGTAAAAAGCAATTCAAACCCAATGCTCACAGATGAAGACTATTTGATAACAGCATCAAGAAAAGGTTAATCTTCAATGTAAAATTAAAGATACAACATTATGCATGTAGTACAAAATGCATGTCTTAAACACACCCCGAGCAGGATATCCCAAAATTATAAGTATTTTTACATCGCTATGATGTTACCAAAGATTAATTGAACATAGAGCAGTTTATTACAGCATTCGATAGAAACCAAAGAGGGTTAAAGAAACGATGCTGTCAGGTTTCACTAAAGTCTGAGTAAAAATGGACCCAACAGTAAACACATTAATCTTTAAGTAGTGTAAATTATATTAAAAAAACAACAATCCCAAGTACTTAATACTACTTCATTTTCCATATTTAGACGTAAAGATGATTTCCTTTTTTTCTACAGTAAGTTAAAGTTAGTAATTAGCCTGCACCCTCACACATATAGAAATATGTTAAAAATTCATAAGTAATCTGTAGATGTGTGTGTGAAGCACAAGTTTATTGTGGGTGTATGATTGTATATAGTGGTACATGCATGCAGTATTGGAGGACGTATTTAGATCCTCACATAAAAGTACTAATAACATAACAACACATGTAACATCCTGCATTGAAAACGGGCTACTATTAAAGCATGTAAGTAGTTAAATGTAGTTAGTTTATTAAGAGTGGAAAAATGTCCCCTGTGATATATGGTTAAAGATTTACTGTTTTAGTTATTTCAGGGGAAGCTTATTTGATTTAATGATAATTTTCATTATGGATTAATCTGCTGATCATTTTCTCTATTAATTGATTGATTGTTTGGTTTAAAAAAAAAACAAACATAGTGAGAAATGGCACACAATGATCAAGAGCCACCTTCACAATGTCTGTTTTTGCCCAAACAAATCCAAATCTAAACATGATTACTAAAATCTTACAATTATCAATATTAACCCTTTGAAACCTGGATCATCATCTCCTTTCTTGTGCCTTTCCTAAGTATTCAAACCTTTGAAACACTGATCAAATTTGTGTCACTTCTTTCAAAATGGGAAAGAAGATAGTAAGCAACTTTGCATGAAATGTCTTCAAATTGCACAAAAACAATGTAAAAAGTGACAATAAATTTACCTGAAAAAATAGCTAAAAGAGAGAGAGAGAATCATTAGAATTTTTTCAGATAATTAATTAAAAATACCCCCAAATAAACAATATTTATAATTATTATAATAAACAGAATTTATTATTTTATTTTAGCACCTTTTTTTAGGTCATTTCCTGTTTTGGTTCTTTTACTTATGTTTTTATTTTTGCTTGGCTAATTTCAGGTAATTTTCTTGTAACTTTTTATTCATATTTGTTCTAATTTTTTGTTAATTTTTTAAAGTTGCTTCTGGCCTTTTTTTACATGTTTTTGAAAGAAATCAAGCCAATTTCAAGTTTCAAGGGGTTAAAGGGAAAAGTAGCAAATCTGCACATTTGTGAAGCTGGAAACAAAGTGTTGTTGTTGTTTTTAATAAGAATAATACATAGCTAACTTAATAACATCAACCATCAAAACAGTTAATTATTTGTTGATCAACTAATTGACTAATTAACTTATTTCAGCTTTACTTGAAAAAACTTTTGGGTAGTTTAATTTAAAACAAAACATTTTATTTTATACTAATGCTGCAAATCTGAAAAGTAACTAAAGCTACAGAAGTGCAGTAAAAAGTATAATATTTCCCTCTGAGATGTAAAGTAGTAGAAGTATAACAGAGCCTGAAAAGGAAATGTACTGTAGATATTTGTGCTGTAAAACCAACTTGCACATCTGTTCCTCCTCCATTGCACCTTTTGTCGTTACATTTTGTGTTCTTTAAATTCTGTTTTCCATTAATTTTTTAATTGCTTCTATATTTTTTTTATGTCTTATACTATTTAAATTCAATATTTTTATTCTTCCTTTATGTTAATTGTTTCTTACCAAAACACCAAGTCAAATTCCTTGTATGTGTAAATGTACAATGACAATAAAACCGGATTCTTATTCTGATTCTGATTCTGAAAGACTCAAATTTGTACTTAAGTGCAGTACTTGAGTAAATATGTTTCGTTTACTTCCACCACTTCATGCATGTTGTGCGTGTCCTCTCAGTGAGTACTGTATCTGCTGCTGTCTCTGGTCTCAGTTGTCTTTATCAGCAGTTTTGGAGCAGGAGAGCTGCTGTTACTGTGGTACCCATTAGTACTTTTGGTACCTGGAGAGAGACAAAGAGAAAGGAGAAAAAAACAGGACAGTGAACTAAACCTAAAAACTGTAGGGGTACCATGAAATTTCATAAACAAAGCAATACCAGCACCAGAATTATTGATTTAACACCAATTCTGGTTATTATTAAAAGCAGCTAAAGTAACAAAAGTCTACAGTCGGATTTGAGGCAGAGACACTGTAGTTACGCGTCTTACATCACCACACTACTGTGACACCCCCAAAATAGTCTAAAACAAAAAGGTCCAGTGTGTACGATTTAAACGGCTATATTTGCAGAGATGAAATATAATGTAATAATTTTGTTTCAGTGTATAATCGACTGAAAATTAGAGCTGTAGTATTTCTTTATGAGCTGTCTATATCTGCATAGGAAGTGGATTCTCATATATTGAGATTACTGTGTTGCACCACCACGTTTCTACAGTAGCCCAGAACGGACAAAAGAAAATATTGGCTTTGCGTCGGCCACGGTATTAGAGGCCCCTACATCGCGAGATCATCGGAAAAGTATTGATTTATAACGTGAAACTGCTGTATTTACTGTGTTTTTACTGGTTTTAATCAGCTGGTCTGTTTGTTTTGGAGAGAAAAAGACCTCTCAGCTCCTGATAAAAACCTCCTGAACAATGAACACTGAGGGACTTCCAGCTGGTTGCAGTCTGCAATCCTCACAGCTAGATAAAAACCATAATGAATAATAATAATATTTATTTGTAAAGCATCTTTCATACATAAAATTCAGCTCAAAGTGCTTTACATGCAAGAGTGCTAAGATTTAAACCTAACATTGCATGAGATACATGTATATAAATGCATATATACTCACATACATACACACACATACTTACATATATACATAAACCCACATATACACATATAAACCTAAAAATAAAATAAAATCATTATACAGCACATGGATACCAGGTCTGGCAATAAGTTGCAGAACAGGTCAGCAATGGAAAACAAATCAAATAAATAAATATGTAAAAGAGATATTAAACAAGAAAAGTCAAAACAATAAAAAACAGAAAAAAGGATAAAACACATTTTTAAGAAAATAAAACCATAATATGTGATAAAAAAAAATAATTAGACGGTGGGGCTAGTTAAAAGCAAGTGCATAGAAATAGGTCTTGAGCTGCTTCTTAAAACTATCGAGGTTGCTTCTCTGGAGGAGGTGGTTACTCACTGTAGCTGGAGACGGCCTGGATGTTGAGGATGGATTCCTGACCAAGTCTGCAGAGGGAGGAGAGACGGAGAGGTTGTGTTGGTAAGTTATGCCGAAGGAGACACACAGACACACTTCCTCTTCTCGTCCTCCCGTCTTACCTGTCCTCCTCTCCCTCCAGCAGCTTCCTGTAGGTGGCAATCTCAATGTCCAGAGCCAGTTTCAGGTTCATTAGGTCCTGCAGGCAAGAAAAAACATGAATCTTAGGGCTTTTCTCATTTCTCATTTTTTTTGCCCTCTCGTCTCCTCTTTCCTTGACCCCCCTGCGTGTGACCTGGAACTTGATCTCAGTGAGCCATTTTGGAGGATGTCTCAATTTTCTTAAAATCATCTCAAATATAGAGTAGGCTTTTTGAAGGAGCTTTGAGGACAGATGTACAGGTGTATCCTTAGCAGAAGTCTTTTGGCACATTTGATATACAAAAGAGCCCAGACCAACATGACACACAGCATGTGTAACTGCCATTACTTGTCCTTTTAGTATATATAAGGTACCAAAGTGCATAAAACAGCATGACATAAAGCTTGCTAGTCAAAGAAAGTGCCAGTGGAGGATCAGAAGTCCTAGCTAAGCCCCTAATGTCCTAAAATCCTGGAAACCTCCTAAAATCCTACAAATGTCTTAAAATCCTTGAAATGTCCTAAAAAATTCTAGAAATGTTCTATAATCTGAGATGTGTCCTAAAGTCCTAACAAAATGGCCTAAATTCCTAAAACATGCTTAAATCAGAGACATGTCCTAAAATAATAGAAACAACCTAGAATCTGAGAAATACCCTAAAATCATAGAAACATTCTAAAATCATAGAAATGTACTAAAAGCCAAAAATGTCCTAAAATGCTAGAAATGTCCTTATCGAAACATCCTAAAACATTACATGTCTTAAATCCTAAAAATGTCCTAAAATCCTAAAAACCTCACTACTACCTGAAGTCTTTTTTTGCTCCATAACTTGTATGTTGCACTGACATTGCACAATTTGTGCGCGCGCGTGTGTGTGTGCGTGCGTGTTCGTGTCTCTGTCACTCACCTGGTACTCTCGGAGCTGTCTGGCCATGTCTTGTTTGGCCCTCTGCAGGGCGTCCTCCAGGTCTCTGGTCCGGGCTTTGGCCTCTTTCACAGCCAGCTCTCCACGCTCCTCTGCCTCAGCCAGCTGGTTCTCCAGGCTGCCACGCTGAGGTGAAAGACAGGCGACACATCATCCATGCTGCTCTTAAAACTACCAAAAAATAACTGCATATCTGCGGTAGGTGTACCTGAGCTTTGACAGCCTCGATCTCGCTCTGCAGCCGGCTGATGAGTCGGTTGACCTCTGCCACCTCCCCCTTCACGATGCGGAGCTCGTCTCCATACTGACTCGCCTGACACGACATTTGGTCGCACTGCAGACAGAGAGTGGTCAACATTATGTCACAGCCTTGTCTTTTGGTACAAAACGCTGAAAATGAAAGGTGCTACACAAAAGAGATATATGTTATCATCTTCACATCATAGTTTATGAGAATCAGACTGATGTGAAAGACAGGGAGAGGGGGGTATGTTTTGATCTATCTTAAAGAGAGAAAATGTGTGTTTTTGTAAACTGAACTGATGCTTTAAGTGTTAAAACCTAAAAACAGAGAGACTGAGTACAATAAACCTTTAAGATCAGAGCTAAGCTAACTATGGGATAAAGAGGAGTGCGAACTATATTGTAATCTGTGTTGTTCTATAATACTACAATTTACTCCTTATTAATGTTATTTCTTATTGTCTTTTATATCATGCAGTTTCTAAACTTAATGTTAGAAAAGGAAAACCTTTGGAAGAGCTAAACTGTAGTATACCAGATATCTGACACTATGTGAACTCATTTGCAATAATACAGTGACTATATACTGTGAATGAATGTAAAATGAATGCTTTTGAATAGTGAAAAGTGGCCAGCATTTACTCAACCTCTTGACTTAAGTGCAAATTTGAGATATTTTATTTGAGTATTTCCTAACAAATTTTCACCTCTTTGGTTAAGAGATGTGAGTTCAGTGGGTCGATGTATAAAATCTCTGTAGCAGAACACAGTAGGCTGATATCAGAGATTATAATGACCACTGTATTCTGTGGTGCATTGTTAATGAGTCCTGTGTCCTTACTTTACTCCTGTACCAGGCCTCGGCCTCCTCTCGGCTGCGGGCTGCGATCTCCTCGTACTGAGCTTTCACCTCGGCTATGATCTGCTCCATGTTCAGGCTGCGACTGTTGTCCATCTGCACCACCACCGAGGTGTCTTTGATGCTGGCCTGCAGCTCACGCAGCTCCTGGTGCAGGAAAAAAAAAAACAGAAGTCACACACAAAATATACCATCCTGAATGTTAACAAGGGATAATATAAATTCTATTTTGTATATATAAGATCAAATATGTTTAAATAAGTTACTTTTTTAACCCTTTGGACCCTAGCTGGTATGAATTCTTAAAAATATATGGAAAAAAACAACATGCCACTTGGTAAGACATGAATCCCAAATTGCAAGAAATTAAAAGATTTAGAAAAAAAATGAAAGCAAAGAAAAAATTATATTTACATTTATTTCAAATAATTTTACAGAATTACATTTTAAGCACTTTTTCCAGGTCATGTCTTTTTTTATTAACTTTCTTTTTCATTTTTTACCTCTAATTTTCTTTTTTTTTTTTTTTAAACTTTTTCGTTTTTCTCTCCCAAATTCCAGGTAATTTTGTTTATCAATTAATCTACCAATTATTTTCTAACTGTTCTTACTCCAAGGTAATGCTTCCAATTCTTTATTTATTTTGTTTTTAACAATCAACAGTGCAAAACCCAACAATATTTTGTGTACTTCAATCTAAAACATGAAAAAGCAAGAACCTGGAATCATCGAATGTCTGAAAAATTAGCTGAATGATTAATTAATAATTATTACTTTTCTGTCAGTCAATTAATCAACCAATCATACAAGCTTTCCTCAGAAGCATAACAAAAACCAAAGTGGTTAAAAGAGGCCTCATCAGTTAGACAACACAAAATGTTTCAAATGAATGAAACAGAAAAAGTTTAAACATTTTAATCAATTTTACAACATGCTAGAATTTATTAAAACAATAAATCTTGATTTTTAGGTCTCATGTCATCATAATGTTAAAATTAGAATTAACCCTTTCAGCTCATCACCAGATTACATGTCCAGGCATGTTTCTGTGAAGCTGCAGAGCATCTTTAACTGGATAGTATGAATCATTTCTCCTGTGTTTAGGTGATGTTTTTTTTGCACGAAATCTGACGCTAAGTAGCAACAAGAACAACAAAGGAAAAAAAATTCCGCTGGTATATAAAAATATACCAGCGGATATAAAAAACAGTTCATAGCAGTTCACGTTTGAAGTTTTGACTCCAGTGAGTTGTGAGACGAAGGCAGAACAATGAACCAAGGAAAATGTGACAGTTGTAGGGAAATAACTGTAGACTGCAGATAAAAAATACAGGAAGATGACGAAAATGTTTTGATAAATCTGAAACCTTTTCACAGCCTCAATGATTTAAAGCATTAAAAAGTTTCAATACCTCCTCATAGACGTTGCGCAGGAAGTTGATTTCATCAGTCAGAGATCCCACTTTATCCTCCAGGTCGGCCTTCACCAGATAGGCTGAGTCTACATCCTGAACACAGAAACAAACACCACACGGAGATTAATGGTGCTATAAAGTCACAAGATCACCAAAGGTATTACAGTTCATCCTGAGGGAAAACTTACAGCAATTCATCCAATAGTTAAGAAAACCTTCATTCAAAACCACAGGAGGATTCATCTCCTGAGAACCATAAATGTCCGTACAAAATTTCATGACAATCCATCCAGTAGTTGTCACTCAACTGCTCTGAGAAGAATACTGAATTTGATTTTAATGTAATTATATTTAGGCAGGGACAGTGCACAACAATGCAGTGCAATGTAATTTATGCCATATGCATGAACACAGCCAAAACTGTCAAAAAATGATGAATGAAAAGCACCAAACAGTCCCTAAGGGTTTTGAGAAATGTAATGGAGGAATACATTTTTGGAAGGAAAATGTAGCGTAGTAAAGGTATGCATTTTAATTGGTAAATTTAGTATATATCTGTTCTTACTTGAATATAAAAACTCAAGCAAAGTAGAGATACTCTCAAAAAAAGAACACTGAAGTACTGTAACAAAGTATTAATACAATCATTACATTATTCCACTGAAATTTAGTTGTGTAGCGAATAGTAGTGTACCAAATTTCATGGCAATCAATACAATAGTTAGAAAGTCAGGACATGGCAAAAAATAACCAAATAGGTTAGACTATTGAGTATTGCCTGACCTTTTAGTCCTGAATGGGTTAATTTCCAGAGTGTCTTACATGAACTCTGGCTGCTGTTCTCAGCATTTATAGATTTTGATGCACGTGGGAAGAAGGAGATGAGAGACTAAAAGGACAATAGAGTGGTTCATCTTACTCACCACACCTGTGATGTTTGCATGTATGAATGCATGTGTGCATGCTGACCTTTTTCAGGATGACAAAGTCGTTCTCCAGGTTGTTTCTCTTGTTAATCTCTTCCTCGTATCTGAAACAGAAACGCCACACAAATTAAAGAACATATACTGAGATATTACAGAAACTACAGATATTGCAGAGCTCACAGTGACATAACTAACTTGTGTTTGTAGTCCTCCACCAGGCTCTGCATGTTCCTCAGCTCCCCGTCCAGTTTGGTCTTGTCATTATTGACCAGGTCCATCTGGCGCCTCAGACCCGCCATGTAGGCCTCGAACAGGGGCTCCACGTTGGACCGGCACACCACCTGGCCCTGCATCACGTCCAGTTTGGTCACCAGCATCTTGTTGTGCTGCTCCAGGTAACGAACCTGAGGGATGGAGGTGACACTAAATGCATCTTCTGACCAAGAGATTTGTTTCTGATCAAATAGCCATATTTTATTAAATTCAGCTAAATGTGTCCACTTGCATGATGTCTGTTTAGCTTCAAGTTATTTCAGCTTGTCTGATAAACAGTTTCTCTTTTTGCTTGTTACTTTATTTCACTGCTGTACTAACCTGTAACAACATTTTATTAACTCATTCAATGAATCAATCTATGAAGGGATTCGTTGTTGCAATATATAAATAGAAAGGGCGCTAACATTAGCACAACCTACGCCACTGCAGAGGCAGCAGATAGAGGCAGCAGCACCAGAGCATGTACTAAACTGTCCCCAAATCTACCTCGAATTTAGAAACCGGTTATTGAAGTTAGTCTGCAGATCTATTTGGTGCCTTACTTGTATGTGGATTTACAAAATGCATGCATGATGTGTCAGGCACGCTTTGATATTGCTGATTCTTGAGGACATAACTGTTGCACTACACTATTTACTATGTTATGTGTCAGCTGTATCAGCATTCGTTGTTTTTTTTTACTTCATGTGTATGTTATATTGGTCTTTGTGTGTTTTTGCTTGTATGGAAAATGGGAAAATATATATATATATGTTTTTGCCTAGAGCAGCAGAAATGCATGCACTGGTCCTGACTGCAGTAGATTATATAAAACATATAATTAAAATATTGGTTAGTAGTTGCCAACCCAATTACCAGAAAACAATGTTGCCATTGTACACGCCTATTTCTAATTTGTCTCTTAATTTTATCTTTTATATTTTTCTTTTAACTTATGTTTTTACTCTGTCTCGATCCTGCTCATTATTATTAATATTATTAATAATATTATTTTTGGTTTACTGCCTTTATTTTGCTATTGTATTTTCCTAACACGTTTCTGACTCTAATCTTTCATTTAATTCTACCTTTTTTTGTCTCTGGGGTTTACTGCTTCTGTCTTGCTTTCTTTGTCAAAGCTCTTTGCAAATGCTGTTTTTAAATATACTATATAATAGAGTTATTATTATTATTATTTCTGCAAACCACAGAGATGTATATTTGTATATTATTATGGTGTGAACACATTGAAACTTTACATTTGAACAATACTGTGGTTAGCCTGTAGTTAGGTTAAGGCACAAAAACACTACGAACACGAAACACGAAGTCAATAAATTTTAACTGGCTTTCTTGCTTGTTGGTCTTGAACAGTGTTCTGCTGCTTGGTGTCACCCCACCCACCATCTCCTCCACCTCACAATGAAGAGTCAGCTCACATACTTCATCACTTTAGAGAGGTTGATTATAGATATAAATCAACATGCAAATGGTACACATTTGTGTTTTTCAGAAACGAACAGTGCCAACAGTTTCTTCTGGTGGTTGAGCTGTAGTTGCAGCCGAAGAACAACGTCCTTCCTCAGAGGTTAAAGCAACTGCATCATTCCAACAGATAAGCAGCTCGATCTCAACATCAACACCTGACTGTAGCTGCACGGCTCGTGTTTCCTGCCTGCGGCCGGGTATATCCACCACCCATTATACCTCATCCCTCCGACACAAAGCCCGCGCTCTGTTCAGGGCAGAATAATCTCCCTCTGAGACACAACCCCACCATGCCTGACCTGATTTATCAGGTTACAACACAACGACTCAATGGGACGGAAACAGGACAGATAGCTTAAATATCCAGAGTGACCCACTGATTCAGGTTAATGGCTCTTTAAATCCAGGATGCATTCACAAAATTTTTGGCTCTTTTTAAGGCTTTTAATCTTTGTTTTTTGAATCATCTGTTGATGTTCATGTCTGAAACAATTGGTATGAACAAATAACATTTATCAGTATGTGACCATCATTCAGATTTAAACTGGGTTATCATCCTGCAACAAATAAATTTTGTCTTCTTGTTGCATCAGACTGATTACTTCTCTGCATGAGGGGGAGCAGCTCTTTAATGTTTCAGTGCTGCTGGGATCAGTCGGGTTGGATTACACCAGTAATTGCAGGGTTTGTTTATTAGTCAGTTGACTCGACTTTGTCTTGTAGCTGCTCTGATGACTCGAAGAAGGGGTCTTTCTGCCTAAATGTCCAAAATGTAATCAGTTATTGCCCAAATGCAGCTGCATGTAACCGGTTCCATGTTTAAGTTAATATCTATAAACTGTCCCAGAAGAGTCCAGGTTGTAGTCGGCTCGTCTCTCCTGCAGCTCAGAGCTCCTTCCACCCCGAAAAGAGCAAACAAGGATTCTTTTGTGAATCACCTAGATGGGACGTCACAACAAACGTCTCATTTACAGACGGATAGAGACAAGATTTCAAATGTTTTCACAGTATTTTGTCTTGGAACACTAATAATGATTTGAAGGTTAACTTTCACCCCAAATATTATATATACCTTTTTGAAACACATATTTCTCTACCTTTAAAATCTTCCAAAGACTTTGACACGCTGAAATATGTAGATAATGAGCATCAAATTTAAGAAGAATTTCAATCTGCTTTGCACTTTGGCTGTAATTTCATGGTAAAATAAGACATTACAGGCATTTTAGATAGAGAGCAGTTAAAATCAGGTCAAAAATATATTTTCTAAAAATATATTACAAGGTGATTTCATCATTTATATCTCTTATAACACTATGTTATTTTATATTCTATTATACTACTGATTTCAGTAAACAATAATCATCTATTACTACTTGTATTAGTAATATCTTTATATCATTTTTAGCAATTTTGTTTTCATAATTATGTAATCTTGCATAAAGTGCATAGATTATGAATAATACTATATACTAGAACATTATTGAGAATAATGTATTTATATTGGACTACTTGACTGCTTTCATACAAATATTTTCATGATTTACTTTTATATTTGGCAGCTTTTAAATGTTTTTTCTTTAATGTCTTTAATTTCTTCTAAATGCAAATACTTACTTATCTGTTTTCTTACCTCTCAGCCTGTTTGAATTTTCACATGAATAATAATCAGTAAAGTTTAATCCTTTTTTTTTTTTTAATTGGCTATAATCTTGCAGATACATGCATCACGTATGTAGTATTGGACGTCTTTGTGGTACATTTAAATGAAATGAAATAAAATAAAATAAGCTCTCCAAATTTTTTTTTTTAAAGTTAGTTTTGTACATTTGTATATTTGGACGACTGTCCAGCACTCTGTCTCTGTCTACCTGAAGTGTATCTCCGCTGATGTGAGAAGTCAACAATGGCTCCATTGTGAGAGTGTGTTACCGACTCCGTGAGAAAGCGGAGATGTTCCCTAAGTACGGTATCAATGTCTGGCTTTATCACAGAGCTGCTCACTCCTTCTGTGGGAAATGTGTGTTCTTCAGGAGCCTCGATAACATGACTACAGATTCACTTCCACATTTAACACCCACAATTTTACTCTTTGACTACAAGCCTGATGTCTGCAGGCACTCACCCACCGAGGTTGTTATTTTGACCTTGTGAAGGTCAGTACAGTTAGCTTGAGTCCTTAAAGCAGCTATAAATATGTTTTCATCATCATTTCTTAAATGATAACAGACAGTGTGATCACTTGTACAAATATTGTTTACAATGTTAGCCAAAGATGCTATTTGAAGTGAAAAATGTTTCCTTTTTTTCTTTTTTTTCACCATTTTTGGGCATGTTGAACATATTTTATAAATCACATCAAATGCAAATAAACAGCAGACATTGGAGGGTCATTTTAAGGTAAGTTTGTGCAAGTTTAGGAAATTGGCTGTTGTCACAACAAGCAGCAGTCAGGGATGATAGCAAATGCTAAAAACATAGAGTGACAGTGTGAGATAGGAGTGGTAAAGTCATAAAACTCTGTCAGCTAAATATCAATATCTATTTACAGTTATCTACCATAAGGTTGTACCAGACTAAGAAAAGCTGCAGCAGCAACACTCTTGATTGAAGCTGAGCAAGAATGTATTTTATCGCTCATGAATTCAACTTTTTGTCAATAAGGAAAAAAATATTTCTTCTTTACCTAATTATATAGATTTACTTTAACTTTTTTAAAAAAGCAAGTCCAATTTATTCATTTTCTAAGCTAAAGCAGAACCAAATCAAATTATTATTTGGTGTATAAAATGTGGGAAAATAGTGGAAAAATTGCAATTTTAACAACAACAAGGGAACATCCTGATGTATTTAATCTACTTAAATTTCCCTCGGGATCAATAAAGTACCTATCTATCTATCTATCTATCTACAATGAAACATAAGAGAAACTCAGAAAATCATCTGATTTTAGGGGCTGAACCCAGAGAATGTTCAGCTTTTTTTCCCCAAAAAATGGTGTAAATTAATTATCACTAATAAAGATAATTTCTGAACATTTTTCTGAAACAGTGAAGTACTCAGATCTTTTCTGATTAAAAGTAGTAATACTACAGTAGAGAGATGTTCTTTAAAAGTCCAGCATTTAAATTTTTACTTATGTAAAAAAATAAATATCATCAACAAAATATACTAAAAGTAACAAAAGTACAAGTGCTTATTATGCAAAATGGCCCATTTAAAAATAACATATATTATATTGTTAGATTAAAATTATTGATGCATTTATGTTTTTTTCATCACTTTTATGTTGCAGCTGGTGAAGGTGAAGGTCACTGTGATAACTTTATATAGTATAATCTATGAATTTCAGCAAGGGGTCAATGAAATTTGATCTTAATCTTTTGTAAAATCAATAAATATTGTTTTATACTTGGATAGAAGCATAAAGCTGGCTAGTAGAAAATGGAAATACTCAAAGTTGAAGTAATATTACTCTCTATTAATGATTTACTGATTAATTGACTAGCTGTTTCAGGCCTTGTGTTTTTACCTTATCGATGAAGGTTGCAAAGCGGTTGTTGAGGCTCTTGATCTGCTCCTTCTCGTGGGCTCGGCACATGGACAGGTTGGGGTCGATCTCCAGGTTGAGGGGGGCCAGCAGGCTCTTGTTGACCGACAGGGAGGCCAGCGGGGCCCCGAGGCCGTGGTGGTGCCCGTTGGTGCTGGTGTAGAGAGAGCTGCTGCTCAGGGAGATGCCACTGAAACCTCCCTGAACTGGACCGAAACCGCTCAGCCTCCTGGACCCGCTGCTGGTCCGGACGGAGTTACTGGAGCTGATTCTCTTGGTGCGACTCAGACTCATGGTGGAGACAAAGGTGGTGGGATGAAAGCAGTGGTGAGACAAAAAAACGGAGAGAGGAATGAATATTTGGGTTCAAAGGAAGCAGATGAGACAGGTGAAATGAAAACAGGCAGGTAGAAGAAAAAGAGACTGGGAAGAGAAAAATGAAATGCAGGTTTAAAAGAGGAGACAAGACTTGCAGGGAACAAGCTGAGCAGAGAAGGACTGGGCGAATGCAAAAAGAGGTGACCAGGTGAGTGTAAGATGTCAGACCACAGTGAGGTGTCTCAGGTGTCGCGTGGCCTTTTAAACTTCCCCCGGGTGGAGGAGGAGAGAAAGTGGAGCACCAGAGAGATGTGGTGTCAGATATCTAGTGTTCCTGACTAGCAGGGAAATGTAAATAAGTTACCTGTTCTTTTTTTTTTTCAAACAGGTGCTGGAGGATTTGTTTATGCTATAAAAACAGAAAAAGATCATTAATTACCCTCCAAAATAAAACTTCTAATCTAAAATATAATAATTATGTGGAGAGCTCTGATCTAAATGTGGCAATTTTCTACTTTTTTTTTTTTTTTTTTTTTTTTACTTTAATGCCTCCAGCTGGTGAAAATGAGATTTGATCTGTTTGTGTGGTTGTATTTCACCCTACTTTGGATCTGAAAACATCCAGATTAAATCATGGTTGCACTGTTGTATATTGATTGGGTGTTATCAGCCTCATAGATATGGGTTAGAAGAAACCTGCTACAACTACTAGAAGGTTAAGAAGGTCATTTTAGCCCATTAAATAGCTGTTATCAGTTTTCATCAGGAGCAGTTTCATTCAGTTCCAGTGAGGTTTAGGCTCCAAAAATATGTGGTTTGGTTTAGAAAAAAAAAAAGATTATGATTTGGCTTAAAATAAGTGTGTTACATAACATGATGCTACATGACGAGACACTGACGTAATTTATGGAGGTTCACAGGGGTCATTTCTCAGACAGGCTGGAAGGCTGAATGGCTTAAATTACGATTTAATAAATTCATTGAACCTGGGTTACATGATCTACTGAGCAAACTCCTCTGCTGATTCAGAACATATGATGTAGTTAAAGCTAAAGAACAAAAAATCAAGTAAACAAACAAGTACGGATGACTCAAAGAAGATCCCCTCAGATAGCTTTTATGAGATATGAATTATAATTTGTGTCTGATATGCTTTTTATGATCAGGCAGTGACTTTCCATGTTACCAGACGCGCATTTGTTGACATCACTGTAGTGACATCCCGACACGTCATAGCTTGATGCAACAAGGAAACCTAAAACATCACTGGGAGCGTCACTGACCGAGTGTCAACATGTGATGAGTTTGACAGGTGTTGTTTTATTTTTACACAAAAAAGTTCAACTATCTAATTCTTTTAAAATCAAATTAAATATACTATACAAAGTGAATCCATGTAAATGTAAACTTGAGATTTTAAGTTTCCACATCACAATTATGTAAGTTTCACACTGAATCACAACTGGCCTCCAATGTCACAATGACTAATGACAAACACATAAATTCTGCACAGTGAAGCTCAAATATCTAAGAGTTGTAACAAAAAAACACACATTTTCGAGTTAATGCAGACTTAATTTATCCTGAGGGAAAATCTTGTGCAACAATTGCAATACAAAGTGACTGTAAATACGGTGCAAATTAAACAAAATATAAATGCAGAGCTTGACTAAAACTTGATCATTCATTAAATTATTTCATTTCTGTTGTTTTGAAAAATTATGTTTACACAATGAAATTCAAGCATTGTCAAGTAACAGCTGGTCATGTGAACATATGGTGACTATATATTTTACAAAACTCTTTCCTGGTCAATCAAAGTGAGAGGTTCTGATTTTACCTTTAAACTATTGAATGACACAAGGTGTTGAGTCTTTGTTTGTTTGACTTTTGTCCAAACGTCTTCTTTTGGCTGGTGTGTCTGATGATGGTCCTCTCTTCCTTTTTGTACTCACCATCTTCTTCTTCTTCTGTGCTCCTGCAGGCTCGGCCTTCTTCTTCTTCTTCTGTACTCCTGTAGGCTCGGCCTCCTTCTTTTTCTTCTTCTGTGCTCCTGCAGGCTCGGCCTTCTTCTTCTTCTTCTGTGCTCCTGCAGGCTTGGCCTTCTTCTTCTTCTTCTGTACTCCTGTAGGCTCGGTCTCCTTCTTCTTCTTTTTCTGTGTTCCTGCAGGCTTGGCCTCCTTTTTCTTCTGTGCTCCTGCAGGCTCGGCCTCCTCCTTCTTCTTCTGTGTTTGTCCAGGCTCAGCCTCCTTCTTCTTCTTTTGTGGTCCTGCAGACTCGACCTTCTTCTTTTTTTGTGGTCTTGCAGGCTTGGCCTCCTTCTTCTTCTTTTTTAATGCTGCTGGCTCAGCCTTCTTCTTATCTGCTCCTGTTAGTGTTCAATTCACATTAACAAGAATTTCAAGTCAATTCAGTTTTGGTTTTTTTTTGTCTCAGAGTGCAATTTGTAATGCAGTAAGTAAAAAAAAAAAAAAAAACAACACATAAAGCACAAACAATGACACAGAATCATACAACAGTTACATTAATCTGTACACAAGGTGATTTGCATCTGTGACCATTCAGGCCCCACAGGAGAACACTTAAGCACATGTATAGTATTTCATCTTGCTTCTTCTGAGTGTTAATTTCAGTCTGTAAAAGCAACATTACAGCTGTAATCCACTAATGCATCGCTGTGAATTAGATTGACATGCTGAAATTAACCAAAACAAATAATTAAATATGGGAACACAATTTAATGGTGCTCAAAATGTGAGATTTATGATGCATTCTTTGATTAAATAGTTCCACTCTTATGCACAAAAGTACAAGGTGAACCCAAAATATAAACACAGTAAATACAATTTGTATCTCTTGTGTCAATAAACAAAAAAATACCTTTCTTCTGAGTTTGTCTTTTGATGGAAGTTGTCTTTGTTGTTCTGGGCAGAGCCGTCGTCCTTTGTGTCGATGCTTTCTGATTGGTCTTCAGCTCCACTTCCACAGGGTAGTGGTCACTGATGCTCTGAGTCTGAGAGAACAAATAAGGTTAAATATCCCGTAGGGCCCGCTTTAATATTACACACACTTGTATAACTGCACACAATATGTGCTTCTCAAAATAAAGCTTTAAAAAATATTAGACATTAATATTATATATTTAGCATTACAGTCCTGTTCATAAACATCAAATATTCATTAGTTTTCAGAATTTCAGCCCTTGTCATGATGCAACAATGATTTTAGATGAATGTATATATATATATATACATATACATATATATATATATATATATATATATATATATATATACATATACATATTCAATAAACTACATGCAAAGTGGATTTTTTTATTATCACAGTCTAGGAGATGTCAATGATTAGCAGCAACATTGATTTGTGACAGGTCACCTAGTGGAAATTGCATGTATTTTCTCCATATACCAAATATGGTAAAAATTACATCATCAGGTGAAAAATAGAAAGAAAATGACAAATTTAAAGGCAAAAGCCCTGAAGGACACCCAGAAATAATACAATGCATGTTTTTATGCTTTGATGCCTGCAGGATCAAAAATTGCAGTTTGAAGTGGATTCAATGGAGCATTTTTTTTGCACTTAACATTATGAATTAACAATTTTATTTACAGTGTATTTTGTGGGAACAAAAATACACAATCTTCCCAAAATTTATGCCATATGCATGAACACAGCCAAAATGATCAAAAAGTAAAGAATGAAAAGTGTGTAAAATGTGCCAAAAGTGATAAAAAATTGCAGTCTGAATGGGCTTTAATGGTGCTTTTTTTGTACTTCAATATGAATGTAACAATTTTGGGCATGTAAGGTGCGTATGAAATGCGGCAAATAATCCCAAAGTAACAATGATATGTCTCCTTTAAAGTACTGTAAATCTACTAATTATTAAGAGGTCTGATGATGTGCTGATGAACAGAAACATGAGTCTCACTTGTTCATCCGTCAGGTCGAACTCTTTCTGGAAGTTGAAGGGTTTGGCCGAGCCAGGGACGATGCCGTCCAGCATGGTCTGTCTGTACACAACGATCCTGTTGGCAGAAAATGCCTCACAACCTTTAAAACCAATTACACAAAAAAAAATCTGCGAAGACAACAGCCCTGAGTTGTGAGCTACCTGTCGTAGGTGTGGTCATTACAGTTACTGGTCGTGGTGTCAACATCATCCTGTATCAGCCAATGATACGGAGCAGAAGAGATGCGGATCTTCTTCTTCTTCTTCTGAGAGAGGTAACGTCCATCTGCATTAAAATCCCCCAAAATCATAATTTTCTGAAAAAGAAATAGCAACACAACTGCTATCACGATGAAACACTGTTTGCACAAATCAGCTATTTTTTTTTTTTACTTTGGTTTGATTCCCCCTAATTAAGACTTGGATCCCCTCTCTAACACATTTATGTATCCTTCTTACCTGTAATCATAAATTTTGCAATATATTTCCAATATATACATATACATAAAGTAACTATAAGTTTGTAATGGAGACAAAATTACAATACTTCCCTCTGACTTGTGGTGGAGTAGAAATATAAAGTACTTTAATATTTTTATGCTCAAGTAAAGTAGGTCTACAAGTATGTCAAGAACAGTACTTGAGTAAATGTAGTTACATCCCACCACTAGCAGGTAGCGGCTGTACGTTACCAACACCAAGTAATTTCGAGGAAATACAACAAATATAACAAATTTGGAAATTCTTTAACAAAGTCAGAAAGTGCAAAGTAAAAGAACCAATTACCTTCAGTGACAAAGACATTACAGACAAATGAAACAGTCTTTCATCAGACTTAAACAGAATTTGTCAGTGATCATTGAAATATAAAGCTTTCAAAAACTGATAAAAGGCTGAACTGTCAGAAAGCAGAACAGTATAGATGTCTGCTGTAAAGAAAGAAAACGAATCTGTCTCATATAAGTGAGATTTAACAGAACATCAGTGTCTAAATCTACATGTTAAGACTATGTTTGCTGCTAAGTTTAGTAACACCAGGAGCTAAAAAGCTTTCTTTTGTATATTAAAATTGACAAACCTGATTTGAATATCATAAAATGTCTAATCATTAAATT
Source organism: Plectropomus leopardus (assembly GCF_026936395.1). NCBI lineage: Eukaryota > Metazoa > Chordata > Actinopteri > Perciformes > Serranidae > Plectropomus > Plectropomus leopardus. The sequence continues at coordinate 39,859,091 of NC_142177.1, forward strand.
CAAAGTTAGGAAGGCAAAAAAACATCAGCATATATTCAATTTCAGAGTCAGTTTGTCAAACAATCAACCTACATTAGTCTTCCACTTCCTCCTGACAACATTGACCACGTCATGCAGCTCATCCAGCTCCTTCAGCGAGTCGTTTGGTTTGGTGTGGACCGGGATCAGAACCAGGTCTTTCACCACTGGAAAACACAGGTACAGTATACAGACAGTTAAAACATATTCAGACAAAAAGTACAAAATACTTAAAGTACAGTATAAAAGATGGACCTGTGGAGGGACAGCTGAAGCGAAGGATGAAGGGCTCTCTGGCGAAGGCGTCCACATCTCCAACCTGATTGTCTTCATACTGGTGACAAGCTTTCAGTCTCACATCATTCTCTCTGAGACACACACACACACACACACACACACACACACACACACACACACACACACACACACACACACAAAAATATTGAGGTGTTTGTGCTACATGAACCCATGTACGTAGTCTTTGGTGTGCATTCAGCTCTTTCTGAGTCTAAAACTCACACAGTTGCATCACAACACTTTATCATAACTTTAATTTTAGAGTGAAAGAGCATCTAAAGTCTCTTACCTGTAGAAACAAACAAAGCGCTCCTTGTAGGTGTCTCGTCCCAGCTGGGAGCTGGCGGTCATGGAGTAAGGACGGTCTCTGTTGGAGCTGAGAGAAATAAAACAACAAAAAAGTTGGTTAGCTTGGATTTTGTCCCACTTTGAGGCTGAGTTTAGGCATGGCTCACCTACTCTCCATCTCCAAACTACCCACTCTCTGACTGAAGTATTTTGCGAATCTTAACTAAGTAATTTCAGGTGCCTAAATCTTTGAGGTATGGATAGTGTGGAACTACAATGTCGGAGTTTGGCAAAATAGCCTTTATGCAGCTCCATATATGTGGAGTCTTTTGCAGAAAGACTTAAAGTTAAACTCAGTGGTTCCTCAAAGCTCAGCTGTAGGACTTTTGTATATCATCTTCTGCATGCTGATGTCAATGTGTAGCTGAGCTCATCTTTTAGTTGTCTTGTTTTTAGGGTTTGTTTATAGTGTATATTAATATACCTTTTAGTTCCCCTTTGTGTAACTTTATTTTGTGTTCTTTTTGTGCTTTAAATTGCTGTTTTGTAGTTGTAAATTTTTTGATTTTGTATTTTTGTTCCATGTTACCTGTTAACTTTTGTTGCTGCCTGTCTTTTCCAGGACACTTTTGAAAAAGAGATTTTTAACCTCAAGATGTTTTTCCTCATTAAATAAAGGTTAAATTTTAAACAAAATTTTAAAAAAAACAACAAAACAAAAAAAAAAAACGATATCCTTTTGTTGAAGTCCTGTTGTGGAAGTCACTTGTTGTGACTTCCACAACAGGAAGTCTCAGGCAGAGATCAAAATCTCTGCCTGAGATCAAAAGATGTTTGTGTTTGCTTTGAGTAAAAAGTGGATGTCCAGATGCGATTCAAATATAAAAAATCTGTTGGATGTGACTGATTCTGTCAGACTGCATCTTCAAGTGACGCCACCCGTGCACATTGCATCAACGCCACCTACTCGAGTGTGTTCTCGTGTGATGCCATCCAACCAGAAGGTGGCTTTTAGCGTCATGCTTGTATGCCAAAAGCACTAACAGAGTGGACGTATTTGACGTATTTGAATGAGAACAGGCTGGTGCTCCACTTGGGCTACCCAAGTAAAAAGGTCTGGACTCGCCACTGTTGAGAACACAAGAACGCAAAAACATGAATGGCCCCATTGAGGGCCAATGTTTGGTTTGTCTCTTCTAGGCTACTGTAGAAACATGGCGTTGCAACATAATGATCTCCGTAGATGAGAACCCGCTCCCTGTGTAGATATTAACAGCTATGATTCTTATTCTCAGGTGATTATACACTTACTAAAACATGTTATATTCCATTTCTGCTGATATATCCCCCTAAATCCATTACACTGGACCTTTAAGTCTGCACTTTTAGGTATTTAAAATGCATCATTATAATATAAAGAGAAAAATATAATTGTAAAAAAATTGAAATATTCTAAATGCCAGGTTTTCCCTCTTTATGAAATTATTGTTACAGCAAGTTTTCATTTAAGAGAACTCACCTGTTGTTGTTGAGCTCTTTCAGTAACTTCTCCATGGCCTTACCGCTCTTATCCATCACCTCCAGTATCACCACCACACTGTACTGGGACATGATCTGCAGGGAGCACATCAACATGTTGTTTAAATGGCACATACTGTGCATGCTGTTATCACAGTTTGTGTCCTATCAATAAAATCATGAAAATGAAGGAGCTACCTTTGTGAGATAGTGGACCACTGTCTTATCCGTGACTTTTTTCCATCCCAGGTTTTTGGCATTGAAGGCTGCAATCTTCATTTTGACTTCATATAATTAAGAATGTTTAATTCTGGTCCAGTTCTGTGGCTTGTTCAGATGAGTTTCAATATTAATGAAATATTTTGATTGGGTTTTGAATATAGAAAAACATACCAATACATAAAACAATATATAGAACAGTGCAATACACACAATGCACACCCTTAGGCCTACATATACAAGACACAAAACATAGCATAGGTAGAAGATAAATAAAACCTAAAAATACAAATAAATAAATAAATAAATAAAATAAAATTAAATATTAGATTGTATTTTCACCAAAAGTGCAGAAGGTCTCCTGACATCTAGTACGAATGGCTGCCAGATTCCCTCAGTCGCACCAATTGGTGTATTTAAGTTGTTTCGGATGAGTTTCACTACAGTGGAGACAGAAATTCACAACAAAACAGTAGGAGTTTCTCTGAAGATCAGCATTAAGAAGAACTTTTGATACTTTAATATCAATCAAATAATGGGTCATGGGTTGGCCTAATCAAGAGGTCTGAGTGACAACTAATTAATTAACAATACAGTGTGATTCAATCTACCCTAATTCCTTCAACACCTCAAAAACGACTGGATGGTTAATTCAGTAATTACACACAGGGATCTGCTGATGTTAAACAGTTTGTCTCAGCAGAGCAACTTTCAAAATGAACAGGAATGACAATAACACAAAATAAAACTATTAGGTAATGTGTTTTCCTTTACATACATGAAATAAAATAAGGAGTAGAAGCAAATGAGGAACAGACGCAGGAAAAAGAAGAAACTGAGGTATGTGTGTGAAACTTAGAAATGTCCCCTGAGGGTAAAAAAAACAACATAAACACTGCAGTTGGTTTTGTTGAAACATGTCAGCTGTCTGTCTTGAGCCCAGTGTCAAAAGCACAAAAGCAACAAGATGCCTATTTAAAGTAACAATTCAAAAGTAGTTCATTTTTATTCATGCATAAACCTGTGAGCCACATTTGAATTTTGCAGCAAGTTGAGCTTCTGCCGTTTTAATTTTAACTTCAGAAGATTTTGTTTTTTATGAAATGGTTTAAGCTGACACCTGTCTAAATGCTTCATATTTTAGACATTAATTTATACTTTTATCCTCCTTGCACTAACAATGTAAATTTCAAAGCAAAATAATGTTATTAAATTGAGTTGAGTCATTACGTTCACACCATTCTGCATTCACAATAGTGCTTCTCTGACACAATCAGCAGTTTTCTAGTTTCATTCTGGAGTCCTAAAAATGAAACTGAATGAAATTCCTTGAAGTAATCATGTTTCTGTAAGGGCTTCAGCTGCAGAGGAGTTTTCAGAAAAGTGGGAAAGTAAAACAAACAGCGGAATAACTCACCGGTCCAGTTGATGAAAGCACACTAAGAGTGGTGACTGCATCAGCAGACAGACTGAGAATGAACTCTGCAGAAAACAGAACAACTGACAGACCTCAGAGACAGGAAGTGTCTCACAGAGGCCACAAAGCCGCTCTCTCTTGCTCTCTCTCTCTCTCTCTCTCTGTCTCTCTCTCACATACACACACACACACGTTACATACAGCAGATGCATGCAAACTATCCCACACCCACCTTCTATCAGTTATCTGGGCCTGTAAGTGTTTCCTGACTGTGAGAACAAACACCACAGAGCTGTCACTGGTCACATTATCAGAAAAAGAGAAGATCTGACACATCAACCACCACATCAAACTTTTAATTGGTTTTTTTATATTTTTCTTTTCTTTCCGAGAGTAAGATGAGAAGATCGACATCAGTCTCATGTCTGTGGGTTAAGCACAGAGCAGAGGTCTGGATGTTGTTAGCTTAGTTTAGCATAAAGACTAGCCTGCTTTTTTCTTCCAAAAACATTGTAATAAAGGCAATAAGTAACTTGGTAAGAAATGTTATGAAAATCACAAGAAATTAGTAGATTTAGAAAAGTATTTTCCAAAAGCTAGGGAAAAAGAGAAAAAGGAAAACTATATTTGTAATTATCATGATAATTATCATAATTTTCAGGAACTTTTCCAATGTAATGTATTTATTTGCTTAACTTTCTTTATGTTTGTTTGTTATTTTTAATTATTTTTACAGTTTTCGTAAATTACACAAATTTTTTGGGTCATTTATTCTTTTGTTACTTTTTTCACAAGCTTAAGACCTACCTTTATTACCTTATGGTATGAAGCACTTTGTGCTACAGTTTGTTTGAAGATTGCTATGCAAATACATTATTTATTGATTAATTTTCAACAGTGAGCTGAAGCTCAACATAAACTCCATAATGCTTTCTAGTGTTGATTATTATTTATGGATCATCACTACATGTGACCCTTTTCATAAAGGAGTAGTCATGTGATCTTTGGTTTATACAAAAAGTATTTATCATGACCATATAAACAATAACTTTATGGGTGGATGAAGAAAATGAATCCACTGTAGTTATCAAACATAACATTAAGGATATCAAATTGAAAACTTGTGAGTCAAAACTTTTTACTTTTTTTCCTTCAAAATATAAAGTAGATTTTGTGCACATTGCATATTAAAAGTTCAAGGTGACTTGCACAAGACTAAAAACTAACTAGTAATTACAAAAATGACACATTTCTGAGGGAAAGAGGATTTTAACTTTATTAAGCAAAGAATTAAAATGATTATGATTAAAAGCATTACACAGAATAACTGCTTCAGCTACATCTAAATTTAACCAACATAAGATTCTGTTATCACATACAAGCTGTTCATGCAAGAAATTTAAGATTGCCAATTGTATTGCAAAAACTAAAGTTAATAGTATTCATTTTAAATGACAGATTAATGCAAGATCTTGAATATGTGTTTTTCATTAGTCCCCTCGTCTTCTCTTGGCTGGTGTGTCTGCTGACAGTCCTGCCTTTCTTTTTGCTGGCCCGGCAGTCTTCTTCTGTGCCCCTGCTAGTGTTAAGTTCACATTGACGGAACCAAATTGAAATGTTGAACCAGAAGAAAGAAGGAACCAAGGAGCGAAAGAAAGAAAGAAAGAAAGAAAGAAAGAAAGAAAGAAAAGCTGTCTGATAAGCTTTTGGGGAAACTAACAAGTTATTATGACACTATAACTGTAATTCTGGTCTACTCTATCTGTATTTCTATTTCATTTCATTAATTTTTATTTATTCTATTTATTTTATTGAATGTCTAAATCTCATCTTTATTGATTTTATTCTGTTTTTTGTTACTTATTGTTTTTAAATGCCATTCTAGTGTTTTTTGTTTTTTGTTTGCATGTGTAAAGCCTTTCAATTGCCTCTCTGTATGAAATATGCAGTGTCTATTGAGATGACTTGCCTTTAATTGCATTAATCGGTAATGTCTCTTAGACATTTTGGACTGTTGTGTATGCAGCCCCATACACTCTTTTAACATTGGACTGTTTTTAGTCTGAATCAAAGGCAAGTGATGATCATTTAAAATTGCGACTGATCAAATTGAGAAGAATGTAATCTAATTGAACTGTGTTCAGAATCTGAAATTTATGATGCATTTTATCTTTGCTAAAAGAACTGAAATAAAATCAAAATGGAGTTTGATGAAAAAGTTTTTCTCCTATATAAATACAGTATTTGTATCTTTGATCTCAATAAAAAATAAAAGATACCTTTCTTGTGAGTGTTTCCTTTAGTGGGTTTGGTCTTCAGCTGCACCTCCACAGGGTAGTGGTCACTGATTTCCGAAGCCTGAGAAACCAAATAAATGTAAGATGAGATTTATTTTTCATGAGCTTTTTATCTGAAAAAGGAGAATAAAGAAAATCAGTTAATATCATTAATGGTAAGTTCATACATTATATTGTATGCTGCCCTTTAAGTTAAAATTAGGAACGATATAATGTGGTGCACCTCTTTAAGGTTGAGAATGGTGACGAATCACCTTGCTGTGTGTTAAGTTGAATTAAGTTGTTGTCCTACTGATAAAGATGACATTAAAGTGACATAGAAACTGAGAAAATGTTGTCCCTGTGCTTTTCTTACCTACAGGTCTAAAGTTATTCAACTTATAAAGTAAAGGCTGGTAGAAGACAGTCTTACATGAAGCTGAATAATGACAATAATATTGTTCTCCTTCAAAATACAGTAAATGTCAATATTAAAGAGGTGTGAAGATTTGCTGATCAACACAAAGAGTCTCACTTCTTGATCTGTCAGTTTGAACTCTCTCTGGAAGTTGAAGGGCTTGGCTGAGTTTTGGACGACGGCATTCAGCATGGTCTTTCCATACACAACGATCCTGTTGGCAGGAAATGCAATCGCAATCTTTTAAAAACAATGAGGTTATAACAAACCTGAAAAATGAAAGACTAAAATCTGGGTAGATAACAGCCCTGAGTTGTGAGCTACCTGTCGTAGGTGTGGTCATTCCAGTTACTGGTCGTGGTGTCAACATCATCCTGTATCAGCCAATGATACGGAGCGGAAGAGATGCGGATCTTCTTCTTCTTCTTCTGGGAGAGGTAACGTCCATCTGCATTAAAATCCCCCAAAATCATAATGTTCTGCAAAAGAAAAAATGGCCATATTCATGATGACACATGAAAAACATGACAGTAAAAAATACTATAAAAACAAATCTTTTGTTGTTGTTTTTGCTTTTTTTTTTTTTAATTTACGGTAGGCTGGTATTTGGCTGTGGCTCCTCCAGGCATATCAAAGTACCCTCGGACAAGATACTGAACCCCAAATTGCTCCTGATGGCTGTGCCTTTGGAGTGTGATTGTGTGTAACTGAATAGCAGGTAGCTCCTTGTACGGTGGCCTCGGGCACTAAGGCAACAAAAATAAAACCTTATATAACTATATACTGTATACATATCCAACTCACGTCAGTTTGCCATTTTTTCCTCACAGCTTGGACCACATCTTGCAGAGCCTCCATCTCTGTAACTGTATCTTTTGGTTTAGTGTGGACAGGGATCAGCACCAGCTTCTGCACAACTGGAAGCACAAACACACAAGGTAAGACAAAGACCCACACATACAATTTATATTCTTTTATTTTTTATTTTATCTTATTTGTATTTTGGGATATTTTATCCCTTTTTGCACTCAAATCCCATTTTTGCATTTTCATGTTTCTGACTCTTGAGATTGCTGTAACATAAATTCCCCTCATGAGGGATTAATAAAGTCTTATGGTATCGTATCTCATTTCATTGTGTTATCATATCTAATCTTATCACACACACAAACACAAAAACAAACGCAAACACAAACGCAAACACAAACACAAACACAAACACACACACACACACACACACACACAAACACAAACACGAGGACCCCTATTGACATAAGATGTTTATATTGCTTATCTATAGCCCCTAAACCCCTAACCTTAATCTAATTCTAACTTTGTCTTAACGTTCAAACAGCTGTTGATGGTTTGTCCCAAACTACCAATCAGCCAAAATGTTCTCCCAGTCCAGAAAAATCCCCACAACATCTAAAACTGAAATTGGGTCTCACAAAGATAAGTGTGTAAGGCAGGTAAACATATGAGTACCTGATTTAGGAATCTTGAACAATAGAACGTAAGGCTCTCTGGCGAGCCTGTCGACAACTTCATCTCCATCTCCATCTTCATCTCCATCTTCATCTTCATCTCCATCTTCATCTTCATCTTCATCTTCATCTCCATCTTCATCTTCATCTTCATCTTCATCTCCATCTTCATTTCCATCTCCATCTTCATCTTCATCTTCATCTCCATCTCCATCTTCATCTTCATATTCATCTTCATCTTCATCTCCATCTTCTAAATACTGAAAGCGGTCGATCATCGTCACCTCATCCTTTCTGAGAGACCAATAGCACAATCATGTTAATGTCAATGTGTGGACTTTATAAAGTCCACACAAATTTGATGAAGAACATATAGTATAGTTTAGTATGAAGAAAATGAAGTTAACAAAATGACATAATTTCCCTGTAGGGGGTGCTACAGCAACATGACTTTTAATCGAAATGGCTTTAACTCTAAAAGGTTTAGTGTTTAGGATTGAGTGTCATCTATAAACTTCACCCATGTTCTAAGTGGAAAGGAGAACTACTGGAATAGAATGGCTCTAGAGCCAGTATGGTTTGTCTGTTGTGGGCCACCGTAGAAACAACATGGTGGCATCTGTAGAACAGAACCGGATCCCTATGTAGATATGAATGTTTTATTTTTTTTTTTATATGAAAACTTAATTTTTATTTATTTATTTTTTTGCCAATTTACACCCTTAAGTCCAACACACTGGATCTTCAACTTGCACAGTTTATTCATTTTGATGCAGCTCAGGGGGCAGGTTACATTAAAAAATATATATTTTCCTTTTAAATGTTTCACTAAATAAGCAGATACCATACTCAGCTTTCATTTGCAGTGAATTATTCACTTCATACCTGAAGAAGTAGACAAACTTCTCCTTGTAGGTGTCTCGTCCCAGAGGTTTGCTGTCCTGCATGCTGTAAGGATGCTGTTTGTTCCTTCTGTCAGAAAAAGCATCAGCTGTTACTGAAACACTCACACGGTCATCACATGTTCACAGCATCGGTTAATTATTGTTTTGTTTTTTTCACGCCAATTTAGAGGTCTTATAGTATTTTATTTCCTGATTTGTTTAAGTCACATCATTCATAAAGTTATTTGTTAGATTCTGTAAATAAATAAAGTTTATTTAACAGCTCTATCTGTATAGAAAAATAAAGACCAGTTCCCTCTCTTTGGCTTTTCTATTCATATCCAAAGAAAACTAGTGATCTACTGTAATATTTTTTTAAAAAAAGACGAAGACACGGGAAGAAAATGATCACCAAATAAGATGCGCAATGAAGCCACACTTCCACAACTTCTATATTAATATTGCGCTCTGTGAAGTTTGATGCTGTGCAAAGATGCCCCAGAGGAGTTACTTAGTATTTGTGTTCGTGTGTGGAGAACTCACCCGTATTTGTTGAGTTGAATGAGGAAATTTTTCATGACCGTATTGCTCTTATCCACCACCTCCAACATCACCACCACACTGTACCGCGACACAATCTGCAAGAAGCACAGCCAACATGCACACAATACACTCATGCTGAAATATAGTCTGATCTAATAAACACAACAAACATTTAGAAAATACTGTAAAGTAGAACACATACAGAATAGAGTGCAAAAGAATGACATAAACATGAGAGGCTTGAAAGAGCAACAGTAATACAACACACTGACACTTTTTCCACAGCAGAGATGTACTCATGTTTTTTTGTTTGTTTTTTTTTGCCTAAATTAACCACACATCAACCAGTATGTTATTGAAATACAAAACATTTAAGTATCTTGTCAGCAAAAATGTACAAAGCCAATATTTACTTTACAAACAATCTCTGAAATTGGATGCGTTCATCACATCTCTGAGCTATAATAAACAGCTCCTTTGGCTATATTTCACACTGCATTTGCATTGCAAAGACATGAGCCTAAATAAAGTATGAACACTGAGCATCAGAAATTCATCTTACTGAATTACCTTGATAAGATGTGACCGCACAAATGGATCGTTGACTTTTTTCTTTCCCAGCTTCTTGACATTGAAGGCTGCAATCTTCATTTTACCTATAAAAACAACATTCACAAATTTTCAATGGTTTAAACAAGACCAAGAGTCTGCAGCCATGCTATTAATTTTTGGAGGGAAAAAAACACATGGGAGGAAAATATGCAATTGAAGAAAGAAATAAGACAGAAGATGTAAAAGGGGAGGGGATTTCTTTAAGCCACAGCTAAAACATTTTTTGCTGATTGATTATTAATTAGAAACTCTTTATATATATTTGCACAGCAGGGAGATAAGTTCATTTATATGCAGCTGTTAGAAAATAAAACAGACACTGAGCAGAGAATATAGCCTGTCTTTGTTCTTTGTTGTCAGGAGGTACTATGTGGAGAGGAAATAAATATAATGAGGAAATAATAACTTCTAAAAACAAAACTTTTTCAGGAATGTTTTCAGAACTTGTGAAACTTATTTTTAGCCAACTTCTCTTCTCTTTTTCCTTTAATATAATTACATAGACATAACCATTTTCGTAACACATAGTTTTAAGTACAATGTACTGTAAATGAAAATAATAAAATTATTACCAACTCTTCCCTAGACTAGCATATATCCCCCAAATCATCCAAAACATCACACTAAACTCACAACCTCCAGCCAATGGAAAAAATATTATCATTTTTATACTAGAGAGCAAGACAGAGATTGTAAAAGTATAAGACTAAAGGACACCACAAATCAGAAATTACCGGCTGAATGAACTCACATTTACATAAAATCAAAATCCTCTTTTAAATTGCCTCTGAAAATCTACTTCTATGATGATTGCCAATTAATTCAACTAAATTACACCTGAAGAAGAAAGAAGGAAAAAAGACAAAAAATAAAGAAAAGAAATAAAACAAAAGTAAAGTGAAGCATTTTGTTCTAGAGGGAACTCTTTTTAAAACATATACACTTACCATATAAAACCAGAATATCATGTTTTCATAACTGTAACCTATTTAAAAAAAATCTTTTTAATGTCAGTTTGGTTTCCTGCCAAATGACTTTGCATCAAACAGTGGAAAATAATACCAAGCATAGGGTCAGAAAAACTGCATAGCTGCTAAATTAACACCTTAAGTTATATAAGTACTTTTAGTTACTGGAAAGTAGAAAACTATAAAACAAAAAAACACTCACCAATCTGCTTGATTAAAATCAAATCAATGAAACCACAGCAGAGGTTGTTTCTGTGTCAGCAGTCCGAGGTCGTGTGATTGTTTCAGCAGAAAACAACCCGAATAAACTCTGAAATTACAGGAAGTTTCTCTGCCAGCCAAAAAAGGCGCGCAAACGGACATTCAAACAAGTGACGTTAAATTCATGTAGATACCTGCCAATAAAGTTGCTGAAGGAAATAACTTTTTTCTTTTCCCGCCTGAACTGTGAGCAACAGTGGTGGTACGGTGCATTTACTCTCCTTTTTTGAGGTACTTGTACTCTAATTGAGTATTTCCATTTTCTGCTACTGAATACTTCCACTGCAACTCTGAGGAAATTATTGTAGGTCTCAAATAGTATTTAAGTTTATGAAATTTGATCCACTTTTAAACAATGAACAAGCAGTTTTGCCTGATGACCGCTTACAATTAATCTCTGTAGTTGTGTCTCCTCATCATGTTTCAGATGTCTCTCAGTTGTTAGCGACTCATGAAAGACACCTTTCCTCTCTAAATTCCTCACAGGGCTTTATGTAAATAATGGTGGATAGCTCAAAAAAGGAAATTGTCCATTAACTCAGGAAAAACAAAAGTTGAAACTCAAAAAAAGGGGGACTTAGGTGGTGATCCTTTACAAAGGCCTGACCCCTCAGCTACACCACTTGATTAACACTAACTGTGTATAAAGTAGTTAAAATAGCTCCACATGAAGCAGCTAGCCCAGGAATTCATACAAAACTACTAAAATGTCATATTAAACATGAATCAGTCTCAGGGGACATTTTTCTGCAGAACACGTTCTTTTACTTTTATACTTTACTTATACTAGCATATTTTGCTGGCAATAATGGTGTACTTTTACTCCAGTAAAATGCAGGATATTTAATTGTAATGAAATATTTTTTAATTTTTTATGAGATTGAATCTTTCGCAGTGTGTTTTCCTAGGTTTTGTTTTTTAATGAAAACTCTATATCTATAAAGTGACATGTGACTAAAGTACGTTTGATATTTCCCTCTGACAGTGGTGTATAAAGTTAGAGTAAAGAAGCATGAAATAGGAATAGGAATAAAAGTACCCCAAATAGCCCCCAACACACCTTTATATGAGTTTCTTCAAATATCAAACTAAGACTTTCTGGAGAATATTCACATAAACACAAACATTATAAAATAGCTGAAAAATGTTTCAGAATAATTATTATTTTTTTAAGTTTGCAGTATAATTACATAGAGCTCATGACAAAAGATGAGTTAACTGAATTAAACTGATTGAGATTTAACCGTGATTACCATTAAAACAACTGGGGGGGTCAATGATTCATAGGCTATTAAAAAAGGCGGGCAAAAATTGGCGGGCGAAAACTGTCCTGTTTGAACACCCCCACCGCCACCCCCCCAACAAACAGGGTGAGAGGATATTTCCACTTACTTGCACTAAGACAGGAAACTCCTCCCTGGCTATGTGGAACAAATTGATCCTGTTCTCTTTTTTCACTGCAGATTAGAAAAACAATCCTATCTTAAAATTTTTACCAGATATTACTCTGCTCATATGGATCAGTCAGGCTGTGGCCGGCTGAATATCATTATTGAAGCCAGTCTGTGGTGGTTTATAAGAATACCAAAAGTTTGGATAATTTTTTTTATCTGTAAATTGACCCTTTGAAAGTGGCAGAAGAAAAGTGATGTTGCCAGGTTTTTACATGCCTTTCACAGGTTGAAGCCTTGGCAAATCTGTGCAATTTCGTTCAGAAGCATCGGGAAAAGTCTAAATGTCTAAGGGAAAGAAAAAAAAAAGCTACAGGAAAAATGAATTATCAGAATTACACACTTTAAATGTTACAAACTTATTACAATTTCTAAGTACTTTTCCAGGATATTTCCTTGTTTTGTTTTTTTTTCACTAATCACTTATTATTAATAATAATAATAATTTTCAGGTTTGTACTTTTCACCAATTTCCTAGTTTCTTTTTTCATTGCTAATTGACTTCTTGCTATGTTTTTGAAAGAAATTAAGAAAATTTGCTGTGAAAAATATGCATCAGAGCCTGGCACATTTCCTGCGGGCTTGCCACACACACACACACACACACACACACAGACACACAGACACACAGACACACAGACACACACACACACAGACACACACACACACACACACACAAACACACACACACACACACACACACGAGAAGCAGACTCATGTGCTGCAGTGGTGTGTTCCCTGGCAGTGGAAGTGCAGTATATCAGATATATTTAAAATGCTTACCCCTGTTTGAAAAACCTGCATGCATGCACTAATTTTGGTGGGAAAGAGGTAAAACATTTCTAACTCTGCATGTATCCTTTCCATAATGTTGTGAAACACTCAGAATAACAATCTGAGTTTGTCAGTGGCAAAAAAAGCACTTACAGATGACATAAATCACTGGTGCTCATTTGCCCAGAGCGGTTACATTGTAGCACCTTACATCCCAGCTGTCTGCAATGCTCTTGTTCAAGACTGCACCAATTTATAAATTGTCATTTCCTTTAGACAGACCCAAAACATGGAAAAAATAGATATACAAATTACCATTTCACAGAAATTAAATTTTAGAAACATTGTAGAGCAAAAATGCAGAGACATACTCACTTTTGTGCATACTGGCCGAGCTTCCAACACACCTACAGTGCCTCATTTACTGTAAGTGTAATCACATGACACTCAGACATTAATGTGACTGCAGATCATGGTCTTTTGGGGAAAAAAAAGTGCACTGCAATTCAAGATAAAGTCATCCATGGTTAACAGGTCAATCAAACTGCTTTTAAAAGACCAAACACATAGCACTATTTTAACATTAAAGTTATTTAATTACATCAAATATGAAAAAACACATCCATGGTTTTCTGATCTTACAACTGAAAGAAAATACTCAAAAACTGTTTACAAAGTATGCCTCATCCACGTCTTGGCAACATGTTGGTTGCCATCGCCGTGTTGTGGCTGATTATTTAAGGCAGGTTCTGAATTCACAAACACCTGATGACTCTGTGGTTACGGACACATTTTGTATTGTGTTGAAAAGAATGTGTACTCATCAATAGTTTACCAGATAAATCATATATTTATTTATTCTTTGTTAAATTTAGCGGCTGAAGTTGAGGATGCATTTCTTTTTCTGATTTGTCTCACTGCCCGAGCAGTAAAGCTACTTCTGCGGCAAATATTAAAGATATTGTAGAGATAACAGTTTTACAGTTGCACCTAGGCTTTCCTGCTCAATACAGAGATTACAGAGCTGTTTGGGCTAACAAGTAAATAAAATAAAGGGCTGAAAGTTAAGAGATCATCCTGGGCGATGTTTAGAGTTTTGTTCTCCGCTGGTGGAGGTGGAATGTTTCAGGAGCAGAGCATCATGGGACGGGGAGGACAGCTGTGAAACTGTACCACGTAATGTCTGGACAAGCTTTAGTGTGCATGTTGAAACTCTGTGGAGTGCATCTGATAAAAATAAGATTTCAGGGTCTTACAACTGTGAAGGTTTCTTAGCTTTCTGATCAAATTTAGGAGCATTTTTCTCAAACAAACGGTGCAGCTGAACTCCTGTTTGACTCATAATGTCAACACAAAACAAGAACACCCTAAAGTAGCTCAATCAGAGTGGACAATGTTTGGTCAAATGTCCGTCATGTTTCTTAACGCTTAATTCATCTGTGAAGAGTCGGGTCATCCTCGTAGAGTCAGGGGTCGTTGCTAGAAATGTGTGTATGTGTGTGTTCGTGTGTGTGTGTGTCACTGCTCGTTCTGCTGTGTGTCTGTGATGGTGGAGACGGCGCCCTGGCCCTTGCTGACGTCACTGATACACGCCCACTGACCATCCATCGACTCCTTCCACAGCGTCACCTTGGGATCAATAACACACAAATACATGAAGAGAAGTGTGTGTGAGTTCCTTCAGTAAGTAAAAATGAGTTAATATTCTGTTTTTGTTTGTTTTGTTTTTCACAAATTCTGAATTATTATGACTGAGACTTTCTGGAGGCTTTGATACCTGAGAAATACATCAGAAAACAAAAGTTTAGGTGTATTTTCATTTCAAAAACATTGCAAAGGTAACAGCTGTTTCTATCTTATCAATATGCCAAAAAATGTACCCATGCTTTTAAAAAGCATGGGTACATTTGTTGTTGAAAAACGTCAGCTTACTCAGAATTGCACTGCTTAATTTTTAACAAAACAAGGAAGAGGGAGCATATTACTCCAGTTATAGCTATACTCCACTGGCTCCCAGTATCTTTTAGAATAGATCTTAAGATTCTTTTACTTCATTTTAAAGCTTTTAATAGTTTAGGACCACCCCACATTGCAGAGTCTGTTGTTTCTTAAATACACACAATTAAAATCACAACAAAATCAGCAGCGCAGCTTTCGTTAACTATGCTCCAAAATTATGGATTACCCTCCCAAAAGCTAGAAAAGAAGCAGCTCTGCAAACATTTCTTAAAGACACCATAAAACCATTTCTTAGTCTGGCTTTTAATAAATGAAATTCTTGTGAATATCATTTTATAACAATTCTAATACTTTCACTGTTCTTACTGGTCTCTGTGCTTTTTACTTTGACTTTTTCAACTTTATTCTCACCACCTGTCTTTATTTTTTATTGTTGTTGGATTTTTTGTTTGTTTTTTGTGTTGCAGTTTTTATTGAGAAGCACTCTGAGCTGCATTCCTTGTACGAAAAGTATCATTTACATAACTGTATTATTATCATCAGCACCATCATTATTATTATTACAATTATTATTATTTTTATTATAAAACAGCAAAGCATTAACTGGTTGGTAGTTTAGAAAAATAATTAAATTAAGGGGAATAAACAAGATGCAGTTCCTGTGTGTGTGTGTCTGTATTACTTCACACCTTGTTGTCTCCTCCAGAAACAGCCAGTATATTTCCAGTGATGGACCAGCTGACGTGCCAAACAACATCGTTGAACTTATGGAGCAGTTTGGCCGTCCAGGTGTTGCCCGCTGGGTCATCGCACGTCCAGATGAACACGCGTCCGTCCTGGAAGAGGGTGCAAAGAAAATCAAAATCTCAAAAACATATATCCCACTTGACTCCAATCAGACAGTGTTTGGGTTTTATTACTCTCTGACTCATTTTAAAATGATCACACTTGCTTTATATAAAAGGAGCAATAAAGATTAACGCATCCTGTTTAAGATAAAAGATGTGGATTTGTACATTTAATCCTTTTCAAAGTTACTTCAAAATTTACCAAACTAAATGTCTTGTCTAGCTCCACCTAGTGGTACATTTAAATAAATCACCTTTTTCTGATAAAAAAAAAAAGAGGTTGAGAAAAGCTTGACTGTTTGGACAATCATTTCATGAAGAATTTTGAAGGATGCAGGAGATGTTGCATAGGTTGAAGCGTATTGATGAAAAAGTCACATATGTGATCACATTTATTCTAATAAATCTCACCTGAGAGCAGCTGGCGATGGTGCTGGTGGGAAGACCGATAGAAGGAGCCCAGCCGACGTCTCTCACCCAATCACTGTGAGCCTCCAGCTTCTGGTCCTCCTTCCACTGACCGTCCTCCTCTCTGAAGCACGTGGTGACATCAGTGACAGTTACGACATAAACCCGCAGCTTTGCTTTACAAAAAAGGTTCTTCTCTGACATGAGTACTCCATCGATTTAGTACTGTGCTCCTGTAACGTTGCCTGACTCATGATGTAGAGAATAAAACTAAAAGGACCGATACTGATGCAGCAGAACCAGAGGCTGTTTTTTTCCCCATGAAATCATCTTTCTTGCCTGAACTTGGCACCCTATTATCCATAATGCAATCACACTTTGATGTGTGAAACTGGTACAATTCCTCCTGAGTGACAAACTCTATGCATGTATTTTAACATCAGTTTTTTTTTTTAAACAAATGTTTAATTCTACTAACATCTTTGTTTGTTCCTCAAAAGCACTTCTTAAATCTTTAACATGCACATCCATCACATTACTGATACTACAAACTAAGGCCACATTTAGATGAGAATGACCCTATAAAAAACAAAAAGTCTTTCCTTTGCATTTAAAAAAAATCCCTGTTCATATGATAACATTGTAAAAACAATTATTGAGTAACACAGTTCCGCAAAAACAACCAAAAACACTGTAGTATCCATGCCAGGCCAGTATCTGGCAGTGTAACTTTGTAATGACAAACCATAGAAGACCACGCACCTGTGCATAAAGGTGTTCTTTTACAGAGCGGCGAGTATAAACAAACAAGAGGACGATGGCGAATGTTGCCGAAGGAGTGTAAATAAACTCAGCAGAGTCATCAGCACTTTTTGTGTCCTACTTGCACATGGCTATTAGTCTGAAACGTAATGTGAATGTGTGAAATGCAGCTGTAACGTCACCGTTCTCGCAGAATTTGCACATTGGCAGTTTACACGGGGACAGAAGGGGTGGCGTTTCCCAAAAATTACACTCTGGAATTTGGGTTGCATTTTCAGGCCCCCAAAACGCTCTTGTAATGTGAATGAAAGGCTAAAGCGCAACAAAAGTTTAACTGTGTAAAAGGCTTGTAAGTTCCTGAAAACCCTGTTTTTAAACATCTAATGCAAACGAGGCAGCGTGGGGGACCCTGCATGTGATTACTCTGACACATTTTGTATCTATCACAAGTCACTAAATATGCCACAGAAAAAAAAGTCAATTCAGTCTGTTAAACAGCAACTTACTTCCAGAGTTTGACAAGGTTGTCGCAGCCTCCTGAGACGAAGCGTTTGACGTAGTTTGGTTTCTGACCCGATGGCTGATCAATCAGGCTGCCGGGAACTACAGCAGGAGCCCAGCTCACTGCGTTACAGCCAATCTGCAGGAAAATTATGTGCGAGATAATAAACAGACACAAATCTAAACAATCAGCATGACAAACAGTATGACTGAGTAAAGAACAGTGGTAAACAGAAAAAAATGTGTTTTAACATTCTCGACAGCATTTAATCTCATGTATGAACAGAAATTTTAAAATAATATCAGTTCTGTAGTACAGAATACTGTGTATCAGACTCACAGTGTGTGCGTTGCTGATCTTCTTGACGTCCCACTGCTGATCACCAGTGAATGTGAGAAGAGAAATGGCTCCGTCCGAGCTGCCGCAGGCCAAGATCAGACCAAAGTCATAGGGACCCCAACAGACAGAGTTCACTGTAGAGACAGAAATAAATCTAAAAACACACGCAAAGTCTCAAGAAACTCCAACACACGCTGCTCTATCACAAAAACACTGATGCTTAAAACTGATCTGAATTTGAACTGATTACTGAATTTAATCCTTTAAAAACTGAGCAAATTTGTTTGATGTCTTTCAAAAACACTCGGAGAATGCAACAAGCAACTTAACAAGACATGACCCAAAAAAACAGAAAAAAAACAACAAAACAGTTATACAACACTTACCTGGAAATAAGTGGAGAAAGGGCAAAACAAGCAAACAAACAAAACACCTAAAAAGCGCTGAAAATGGGGGGACGGGATTTTATTAAAAAAATAGATTTCAAATATAAAATTCTTATAATTATACATTTTTCTAGACATTTCTCTTTGTTGTTTGGATAATTTTCTAATAATCCAGTCATTTTTAAACCTAATGTTTAGGGAATTATATTGTCCCCTTTTACTAGTTTCTGGCAATTTGTGGGAAATTTCTTGCCAAGTTGGTCTTTGCCTTTTCCCCCCATGTTTTCAAAACAAATTTTTAAACAGCTTGTGAAATGTGTCTGATCGTAGCATTAGAAACTGATGTTGATCCAGGTTTCAAAGAGTTACTGACAGAGAGACTCAATAATACATACACATATGGACACAAATGTAAAGCATGTCGTAAAGAACTTGTTTGATGTTATTTAACCTGGAAACACAGCATAACTACTGACCTGAAGACTCGTGTCCACAGTATTCATACATCTTGTCCCAGGCTCCGTTCTCCTCCTTCCAGATGATGACTTTACGGTCATAGGAACAGGAAGCAAGAATGTTGCCAAACATCGGGTGCGCCCACGCCACCTGCCACACTGGACCCTCGTGGCTACACAGATATAAACATCAAAAATGAAATTAATAAAAGTGTGTGACAAGTATGTTGCAAAATTTGCCAATAATGAAAGGAGAGTTTACATGTGATATCAGTGTTACAGCCAGATTAAAGAACTAGTTTCTTAAATGCATTATCTGACAAAACTAATTGAATACTACAGGAGAGAAACTTAGAACAACAATATTAGTTTACCATTATATATATATATATATATATATATATATATATATATATATATATATATATATATATATATATATATATATATATATATTATGTGGCTGCTGCAGTTAACTTGTGCAGTGTGTGTTTTATAATTTAATTCACTGTATTTATTTTTGTGAGGTTTCCATATTCAGCTGCCTGGTGTTGTTGTGGTAACGAGGGTATCTTACCCTCTGAGGTCTGCTACCAAGATCTGCCCTCCATTTCTGACATCGAAGATCTTTACAGTGCGGTCAGAGGAGCAGGTGGCGAGTCGAGTGCCGTAGTAGTCCATCTGGGCATCGTGCTGAAACAGACAGAATAAGACATGAAGTGAGAAAACAGACTCCCCCTCTGCATTTCCTTGTTTTATAAGAAAGTCAGTAAGACTAATGACTTCAACTTAATTATCTTAGACTGCAGCATGCTCGTGTGTATACACAATGAACTATTCAAATTAATCAATCCTTGGGCTATACAATGCTTTAGAAGTATATGCAATATGTTGCTGTGCTGTGACTGAGGAAATTGGTATTGTTTGAAAAAGGTTAAGTTTTTGTTTTTTTTAAATAAAGAAATAATGGATTAATGATTGTTATTGTTTTGGGGGTTGGTTTTTATTTAATTAATTTAATTTATTTTTTAACCAATAATTGATTAAGGAAAGTTTTCAGAATTTGCAACACTTACTTAAACACATTTTACCCACTTATTATACTTTAACTTGAATGACAAACTGAACGCATTTTTTTTCAAATGAAAATTACTGGATTAACGATCATTATTATTGTTGTGATTTGTATGTTGTTTATTTTTTCATTAATTTTAACAATACTATTCAGGACTATTCCGGAAAGTATTTATAATTTGCCACCCTCATTCAAACACATTAAATGTTTGTTTCCTAATTATACTTTTACTTGACTAACATACTGAATGCATAACTTAACACTTAACATAAAGTACAAATATCTCCTTGTAAAACTACTATTACAGTACTGACAGGACACCTACAGCCACCGTGTATGTTTTCATTGGCCTGAACCTAACCCCAAAATAATGACAAATTACAGTATGAACACTGACTGACAAACATGCAACATGTAAAATACATGTGTGTTTTTGAGGTGGCTGCTAAAGCTGTTTAAAATAAACCCTGCCCCTTTAGCAAACGCTAACGTTAGCTTCAATTATCAGCTTCAGTTACATGAAAAATAATGAATACTTACGATCATGTCCTCGTGAGAGGTGTCCACCGTGTTAATAACGGAAACCTGGCAGTCACAAACAAACAAATCAATATTAAAAAGACTCAGAAATAAAGATTTTCACGGTCAGGATTAGCAGCCTGTCATTAGCATCTCTGCTAACATGCTAACTGCCTGGGCACGTCAGCAGCTAACGATCAACGTCAAACTGCTCAAAAATTACAAACAGCGTCAGTTACAGCTTCAATTTAAAGTTGTTACACTCACCATGACTGCGGCCAAAGAAGAAAACACTCCAGAAAACTCCTCTTTAATTCTTTCTAAATGAATAAACCAGGTTCAACAGCTAAACCGACGTGGCAACAAGTACAGAGCCGCTTCCCCACCGGGTCCGACCACCGTTTCTACCGGCGGAAACGGACGAACAAAGGTTCCACATGGTCAAAGTTTACTGTGTATTTTATTCACTACAAAGTAAGTCTAATAAAGCGTTTCAACCTAAATCATATTAGTAACACTGGAGTGTGAAAATACTCTGTTATCAAGCAAAAAGCACAATTTTTGTATATATATTTATTATTTATTATATTTTATATTTATAATATAACACCACCACCAACAACAACAACATTATTATTATTATTATTATTATTATTATTATTATTATTATTATTATTACTATAATTATTATAACAACAACTATTAATTACAAACTCTTGACTCTTAACCCTTTAAAAGTCACAATAAGAAATAACTTTGCAAACAAATTACACAACATTATAGACCGTAGAATATGTTTACAAAATGAATCAATTTATTTAAAAAAAAAGAAAGAAAGAAATTCCTATAATGTATTGTAAAAAGTGCAAAAGTAAATGTTAAATAAAAGAAATCTGAAAATAAAAGTAACGTCATACAATAAACATGTAAAAATTAAAAATTAAAAAATTATTAGATGCAAAAATGAATCTAATGTATACAATTTATGGCAAACAAAAATATCAATGTGAAATGATAAAGAGGAGTATAAAAATAAAATGTAAGTAATAATGAAGCTAGGAAATAAAAAGTGTGTAGAATGTATGGTAGAAAAACAGTCGATAAAATAAAAAATGCTATTTAAAAGAATTACATTATAAACAAAAGAAAATGATGCAAAATGCTTTGTATAAAAACATCTGTGTAAAATTACATTAAGTTCTATAAAAATGTCTACCGTGCGCTTACAATGCCTATTAAGGGGTTAAAATGTTATTTGTATTATTTTGTATTCAGGAACGACGACCTCGCGGCAGTACTGCGCGTGTCCACGCGGTCTCGCTATAATCCGGAATCACTTTCCCCTTCAGGTCTATTTTTGTCCGGACCGGGTGTCAGGTTCCCCGCCGGTTCTCTCCCCGGTGTAACTTCTCTCTGTCCCCTCCTCACTCGCCATGTTGTCGGGTTAAATCTGTCGCCGCAGTGTTTTCGTTTCTTTGATAACGTTGAAAAAAGTTTTCATATCGCCGCTGACAGCTGTGAAAACACCGACATGTCGAGTGTGTCCTACCACATCTCCAACCTGCTGGAGAAAATGACCTCCACTGACAAAGATTTCAGGTAAGAGAGCCAACGAGCAGCTCGTGCGTCTGACAGTGAGAGGACACTTTTTAGTCCTGACTCACTCTGACTCTGCGTGTGTGTGTGTGTGTGTGTGTGTGTGTGTGTGTGTGTGTGATTTCTCTTTTTAAAAAAAATATCTACTTCATTTGACATGTTTTTTTTTTTTTTAGCGTGAATTCACACTGGTAGTCTACTTTTTAAGCGTGCCACGGTGTGTGGTGATATAAACAACGAGCCACTTTGACCCTTAAAAAAATGCTTTTTTCTAAAAATCCCGCATTCAAAACTTCATTTAAGGGACTGTTCGTTAGTTTTAAGAGGGGAGGTGGTGCTGCAAAAAGGGAGAGGCATTTCCAATCATTTTGACTGGAACTTGGCTGTATTATGTATTTATTTCACAGATTTTCAAAGATAACACACCTCCAGACACGCTGGCATGTTTTCATTGAAATCCGCCAAATTACACAATTCATCATAGCCACAAATTATAAAAAGAGAAATTATCGTTCACAGCAAACATGCAGTGTCGAAGTTCATTGCCTATTATACGCCCGCACTATCTGAAGATGGACTGTGAACAGACCGAGTACTGAATATGATTTAGGTTTAATTTCTTTAAATTGAGACACAAATACTGGGGACATTAGTTTAAAGTAATTCAGTGAAAACATAGCTTGATTTTGCCAAGCCCAAATGTATTAATTGTTGATTTAGTAACGATAATGTTAATTAGGTTAATTCTTTCTAGTACAAATATTTCCAAAGATAAAAGCATGTTATGATCTGTCTTAAGTTATCAGCTTATTAAATAGTAAAGCCTAACCTGTCTTTGTCACAATATCAGTACTTAACATTGTTGTTCTTAGCCTTTTTAAACATTTTTATGCTAACTATTTTATTTCAATCCCCCAATATTTGTCACTCATTTTAATCAAAGAACACTTGATTTATATTCAGGACATTCAGAGTCCTATTGTGTTCTTATAAAGTAGGTCTTACCATGACATTTTTTTTCATATCAATCAATATCGATATATATCACGATATAAATCAAATCACTATTTCTGTCAAGCTTTAAGGTTTTCTTTTACTCCTAAGTGAGATATGAAGATATAAGGTTCATTTTGGTTTAGAAATGTATTTTCTGTCAGACATTGAACATGACAAATATACTGTAGAACAGGCGTCACCAGCTGGAGGACCTATTCTACTAAAATTCCAAAACCCAATTTAATTTCATCAGATGTTCATACACAATGTATTTTACTATTTTGATTACACTACAATGTTATTCAGTTCTAATTTCATTTGATCTTTTATCTGCTTTTGTTTTTCTACTATACATTTAAAAAAAAAAAAGTGTTACTAAAGGTATTATTAAGTGTATTTTTTAAAATATTTTGATTGTTTATTTTATTAAATTCATTATTTTAAAAAAAATTATTATAGAATATTGCCTTTTTTAAAAAACATAAATTATATAGACTTTTTTCACTAGATTCATTTCATACACAATGTATTTTAGTGTTTTGATTATATTGTAATTTTATTCAGTTCTATTTTGCTATTTACTTTTGTTTTTCTACCATACATTTAAAACAAATTAATTAATATTTATTTTGTTTATTCTATTTTTTTTTCTTCTTAATTTTAAAATATATACTATTGACTTGTTTTACCATAGATTCTATACACAACTTTATTTCATTAAATTCATTTTTATTTTATTACAGCTTCATAATCAAAATAATATCTGCCAAAACTACATAAATATCTACTCATTCGGATCCATTCCATTACTACTTATTATACTGCTGGGTAGCCTGTGAATCTCGCCAAGAAATCAATTAAGTTATATTTTATCTATAATAATACATAGAAATGATTTGTAATCTGAATCTGCATCTAAAGCAATCAAATTAAAAACGAAAAATTTGCCTCCAAACTGTTGTGAAGTAGAAGAATAAAGTAGCACAAAAAGGAAGTACGTGTACCTAAAAAATGCACTTCACTCTCAGCTCATCTGTTTTGTGTGTAAATGTGTGTGTGTGACACCAGGTTCATGGCGACTAATGACCTGATGCTGGAGCTCCAGAAGGACAGCATCAAACTGGACGAGGACAGCGAGAGGAAGGTGGTGACGATGCTGCTCAAACTGCTGGAGGACAAAAACGGGGAGGTGCAGAACCTGGCTGTAAAGTGGTAAAAACACAGAGGATTTTTGTGTTGTTCATTCTGTGCAGATGGATATTTAATTATGATTGGGATACCTGAGCAAGGACTACATTGCATTTTAATTTTTAACGCTTTGAAACCTGGGTAGATTGGCTTAATTTCTTTTTTAAAACATGGAAAGAAAGCACAACTTAAGAAAAAATTACCCAGAAATTGGCAAGAAATTGCACAAGAAAAAATACAACAAAAATTGCCTGAAAATTGGCACCACAAAAAAACAAGCAAACAAACAAAAAACCAAACAAAAAAAGAAAGAAAAAAAGGTATGTGGAGAATGGCTGAAGTTTTCTGTGGGTGTGTTTGATTTGTAGCCTGGCTCCTCTGGTGAGTAAAGTGAAGGAGCCTCAGGTGGAGACGATGGTGGACACGCTGTGTTCAAACATGACGTCAGACAAAGAGCAGCTGAGAGACATTTCCAGCATGGGACTGAAGACTGTGATCGCAGAGCTGCCGCTGTCTTCATCAGGTGCGGGCTGAAACGCGCTCATCGCCGTCAGCTTTAACACTTATTTCTAATATGGTGATGATCAGCTTCTGATCCCAGCTTTTATATCAAACATGCTGCTGTGTTTTATTTGAGAAGTCAATATTAAGCTTTAAAGGGACAGTTAAGGTGGATTTAGTGGCGTCTCGCGGTGAGGATTACAATTTTCAACCAGCTGAAACTTCTCCTGGTTAGATTTCCCTCAGTGTTAATAGTTGTAGAGGTTTTTTAGCGGGAGTCGAATAATCCGCAAGTGCCCTTCCTCTAAAAAAAAAAAAACAGACCAGTACTAAGAGTTGCTCCTCGTGACAAAACTCTAAGAAATTCTTGGAAATTATGACGTTTTCTAAGAATTTCTGCTTAAAGTTAAGACTATTTTTACAGATGAGGAGCTGCTCCCTATGTATAAACATCTCATTTTAAGGTTACAAAAACACATTGATTCTTATTGTGGGCTGATTATTTACTAAAAAAACATACTTATTATATTATATTCCTTTTCTGCCAATATATCCCTCTAAATCCTACACACTCGACCTTTAAAGTAATTACAAAATAGTCCCTGTATTGTGAAGTAGATGTTTTTTGAGTGTGGTGTTTTACAGAAGCACAATGAAGAGACTAAAATGTACTTTAACATGTAATTGTTTTATTGATAGCATACCCAAGTCACATATAGGTATATTTTTATATTTCAAAAAGACATCCTGTCAATACAAACATATATTTAAAATGTACGTCAAATACAACTGATACATGTGCAGTGACAACAATTCATGACAAATTTTCACTTTAGATAATGTCCCCTAAATGTAATAAATTTATGCATAGAGTATTATGAGGCATTAAATTCTGACTGTTCCAGTCAGATGTGTTTATTATTCAATGTGATTTAAGGGATTTATCATAAATGTTATTTTTAGGGCTCTGAATTTAGAAAAATTATATTTCTGACTGCAGTTGAAGGCAACAAACACTTTACTTTGCTTACATTTGTTTGCCAGATCTGTTGGTATTTGAATTTTTGCTCTGGGTCTTTGTATTTTTTGTGTTTTGTCAGGTTTGACGCTGACAGTCAGTGTGTGTAAGAAGATAACCTCCCAGCTGATTGGAGCCATGGGGAAACAAGAAGACGTCTCGGTTCAGCTGGAGGCCCTGGACATCCTGTCGGACATGTTGGGAAGGTAACAAAAGCCGTTTTTGTTATAGGTGATGAAAATGAGGTATTAAGCTGGAAGAGAATAATTTTATGTGCATCACAGAGGTGCAAGACTATTAATAACAGCATATATGAGAGAAAAAAGTAGTGCCTGCACACTTAACGCCATGCCACGTGAGTTTAATGCAGACTCTCTGCTATCCAAAAATTGTGTCTATTAACCCTTTGATTCTTGTGTAAATTGGCATGATTTCTTTCAAAAACATCATCGGAATCCACGAGCAACTTAAAAACATAAGGCCCAAAAATAGCAAGAAATCAGCGAAAAGTTACAAGACAAATATCTGAAAATAAGCACACAAAAACAACAAACAAAAAACGAGAAAATGACCTGAAGTAAGTGCTAAAAAATTAAATTAAAATTAAATTTTTTCTTTTTAACATAATTTGAAATATACAATTAAGAGAATTTATCATTTTATTGTTCTTGGGACATTTTTCCCCTGCAATTTGATAATGTTAATAAAAAAGCAAAACAAATAATTTTACAATTGTTTTTGACCAATAGGGAACCCACTTGTCAAGCCCCTTGAGGGTTTTTCTGGGTCTCCCCTGCATTTTTAATATGTGCTAAATAAATCAAATCAGTATCTAATTATCTAAAAATTTCTGATCATTTTGTTGTCACGTTTTAACTTATTTTTTGTTTGTCAGGTTGCTTGTTATTATTTTTTCTTATTTTTTGACAGACATCAAACCAATTTTTTCAGGTTTCAACGATTACAATGCTTGTGAAAGTTGGTGCAGTACAAGAAAACTGATGGTGATCCAGGTGTTAAAGGGTTAAACTATTAAAGACAGCATTTCGATCCTACTACTCAAAATGTTGTCTCCATTGAACTTGTGTGGCATGGAGTAAATGTTTTTTTGTTGTTTTTCTTATATACACAATTTATACACTTTATTTATAAACATAAATTATTGGGTTGCTCAAATATCAACAGGGATTTTTATGTGCATCATTTTTATTATTTACCTTGTTGATATTTTATTTTTCATTCCCCAGGTTGAGTGGTGCTCTGGTCAGTTTCCACAGCTCTCTGCTCTCCAGTTTGCTCCCTCAGGTGAGAAACAGCTGAAGCAGAATATGGCCGCAGCAAAAAAGCATAAAGTCAAGACAACAATCAGCTGATCTGTAAAGCCACTGTATGAATAAGTGTGTGTGAATGAGTTAACGTGGCTTGTGAAGTGAGTGAGTGGTCAAATGACTAGTGAAGTTCCATACAAGCTGTAATAAAAGCTTATATACAGTACATTAAGTGACATGATAAACAGTATGTTTGTAAATGGGGACATTATTATTTAAAACAGGTGTAAAGTGACCAATTGTTTTTTGCTTGTATTTTGCAGCTTACTTTAATTTATTTAATTTATTTTTTATTCATCTATTAATCTTTTTTTCATCCATCTCTCATCTGTTTGTCTTTAATTTCATTCACTCTTCACCCTGACGCTCCGTCAGTTAACCAGCTCCAGGATGGCGGTTAGGAAGCGCTCCATCTTGGCTCTGGGTCACCTGGTGCCCTGCTGTAGCCCCGCCCTCTTCTCCCAGCTGACTGAACACCTGTTGACGGAGCTGACCAAGGGCCCGCCCACTTCCACGACGAGGACTTACATCCAGTGCCTGGCAACCATCAGCCGTCAGGGCGGCCATCGAGTCGGTGAGAGCTGCTGCTGTGTTGGTCACTTGTCTGTCGTATTTGTGACGTGCTTATAATGTTTGAGCCAGAACGACCCCTCAGGTTCTTGTGACCCGTGTTTTTGGGCCTCATGCAAGACACTACAAAAAAAACAAATTTACTCTTTTTTTTTTCGTATCCAGGATTTGTTCTTATTTCGTTAGTACCCACTGATTTTTGGGATTCACCAATGTTTTCTTATTTTTTGCTTATTTTACAAGTGGTTAAGAGCACTCTTACCAAGATGAGAGAAAAACATCTCATTTTCACAGACCTCAAATTGTTGTCCAACACAAAGAAACAAATGCTTTGCATATGAGGAACATTTACAAAAAATGCATGAATATCATTTAATCAAGCTTAGATAATGTTTTAGAATATAATGACTCAATTATTATATTTCAGGGCTATAGGGAAACTATAATACAATACTTAGTGCATTGATCCTAATTACTGTAATTTCAGTTACTGTGCGTACCTACAATGTAAGAAAGTAGTTTTACTCAGGAACTGCATGGAAGCACAAATTTGATGCCTCTTTACACTTTTACTCCACTACACTTAAGAGGGAAATATTGTAATTTTTACTCTCCTGATATAATCATCGTGTTGGTCTGTAACAGCTGGATGTGACAATAAGTGTCTGTTTGTTTGCATTAGTTTGATTTTATTTAGCTCTTTATATTTCTACTTTCTTATTACAAATCCGTCAGTCACCTGACGTTGTTTTTGTCGACCTGCTGTGCATCACACACTTTAAATCACTCCTTCAGTGACTTGGCTGATGCTTTTATGTTTCATTTAAAACTCATTTACTTATTTTTTTTCGTGTAACTTTTATGTGTGTGCGTGTGTGTGTGTGTGTGTGTGTGTGTGTGTGTGTGTGGTCTGTAGGTGAACACTTAGAGAAGCTGATCCCGATGGTGGTGAAGTTCACCGGTGTGGAGGACGATGAGCTGAGAGAGTATTGTTTCCAGGCCTTTGAAGCTTTCATACGCAGGTACATACACACCATGCACTGTTTAATAAAGACGGCTGATATGACAGGGTTCCCACTGTCATCCAAAACCTGGAAAAGTCATGGAATTTCACATTTTCCAGGCCTGGAAGAGTTTGTTACAGACATCTTCCATGAATAACCTTCCATGCAATGTAATGTGACATTAAATTTATTTTGTGAAGCTGTTGACATAATATAGCGCTAATATGCATCGATTTGTTACAACATTTTGATCATCATCATTTGGTCTCTCCTTCCATGTCTGCCAGCTAACTTTAATAATGTTTGAAAATAATCTGAATCTGATTTGTTTGAGAAATGTACAACAAATCACAAATACACTTTGTTCAAGTGTTTGTTTTTCTGAATAATTGTGACTTTTATTAGTTATTATAAAAATGTGGTGTGACATCATGACAGTTGTGTGTTCTTGATTAATGGCCCTGCTCATAATTGGGTTGCACAAGTGCTTTAGTGGGAACTCAAGGCCGTGGAGATCACTACTGCGAAGTCTCTGACTCCAAATGACTTCATCAGTGCCAGATGGCAGCGGCTGTGTCTGGGATGTTTCGAGACATCGTCCGTCTTTATTTATATCTTCATTTATTCTGACACTTTCACACTCTGTCTCTCTATTGCTCATGCTGTGTCCATTTATTTCCAGGTGTCCAAAAGAGATGTCCCCACATGTTGCCACTGTTACACAGCTGTGTCTGAAGTTCATGACCTTTGACCCTAACTACAACTATGATGATGCGGAGGAGGACGAAGAGGACAGCATGGACATAGAGGACGGGCTCGATGAAGGTCTGTGTTTGTTTTTCATCTTCTTTAGGCTCAGTAATATGATTTCTGCATATCTTCTTCCTTTACAAATAGTACTTTGTTGTACTGTAACTTTAAAATGCTTCACCTCAGTAAAAGTACTCATACCACGCTGTGAAAACACTTCATCCATTGCATGTAAAAGTACCACGTCGAAACTTCCAAAACTAAATTTGGACATAAATTTAAGTAAATGTGCATGTTTACATCTTATCTTGTCATGTCATATTGTGACGCGAAGAATCAGACGATGAGTACAGTGACGATGACGATATGAGCTGGAAGGTGCGGCGCTCCTCCATCAAGTGTCTGGAGGCGTTGATCAACACTCGGCGGGACCTCCTCCTCTCCTTCTACTCCTCCATCTGCCCCGCTCTGCTGGCCCGGTTCAAGGAGCGCGAAGAGAACGTGAGAGCAGACGTCTTCGCTGCCTTTTCAACACTGCTGAGACAAACACGAATGGGATCGAGTCACCGCGGCCTCATTACGGCGGGGTCAGACTCAGCAGCGAACAGGGAGGAGGACCCAGCTGTCAACATGCTAAAGAAACAGGTACAGTGATTTTACTGTGCGTACACACTAATTTACAGCATGTGAGAAGTGAAATGTTGTTTTCAAAGGGCAGAAGATGAAGATTGAGATATCAGAGTTTGAGTTATAGAAACATTTTCTGAAGACTCACAGGGCAGAATTAATTATTGTGAGCGAGCAGAGCTGAAGATCCAGAGTTTCAGGAGTTTTAATGGAGCTCCAGTAGCTTTTACAATAATCCGCGTCAGAATTAGTTTTCTACATGAAGTATGTGTACACATATAAGAAATTTGATACTGCTTTTTTATTGCTCTCAATATGTTCACACAGAAATATTTATAACAGCTGAAAACATGTAGTATTTCACACATCAACACACACGTCAGAAATGATAAATCAACACCAAACAAAAAGGTTGGCAAATCTGTTTTGTAACATCTGCTTTGGTTACCGTGTGCGTGCGTGCATGCGTGTGTGTGCGTGCGTATGTGTGTTGTCTGTCCAGGTGCCGGTGATAGTAAAGGCTCTCCACAGGCAGCTGAAGGAGAAGAGCATTAAATCTCGACAGGGCTGCTTCTGTCTGCTCACTGAACTGGCTCACACCGTACCTGGAGCTCTGGAGCAGCACATCCCTGCACTAATACCTGGTACACATACACACACACACGCACACACACACACACACGCTTTACATTTTACACTGCCTTTTTCCTGCTTTTTATCGCTTGCTCATCCTTCCTAACATCTATTCATCTTTTCGTTCAACTGCTTCTCCTTTTCCTACACTTTATCCCTTTTAACATTTTTTTCTTTTCCCCTCTCCTCCTCCTCCATCTCCTCCTCCTCCACCTCCTACTCCCTCTCCAGGCATCGTATTCTCCCTGACAGACAAGTCCACCTCCTCCACCATGAGGATCGATGCTCTCTCCTTCTTCCATGTCCTCCTTCTCTCCCACCCTCCTCAAGCCTTTCAGCCACACATGCAGGTTCTTAAAACTTCTCCTAAAGCTTTCCTTCACAATAAATGTGAAATATTTCTTAAAAGGATAATTTGCCTCAAAAACGGTTAAAATTATCTTGTGATGAGCGTACGCAGACTTCTTTTCTCCCTCTATGCTGTGGTTTCTGCAGGTGCTGCTGCCTCCAGTGGTGGCGTGCATAGAAGACACGTTCTATAAGATCACCTCGGAGGCTCTGCTGGTCGCCCAGCAGCTGATCAGAGTGATGAGGCCGCAGGGAGAGACCGCTACAGCTGGAGGATTTGACCCCAAACCATTTGTCAAAGAGGTGTGAAAGGCTGGTTTCCTCTGGTCTGTGATGCTTTGGTTGTTTTGCTCTGCTCTATACTTTAGTTTATATAGTTGCTGTATCCTGTTTTCGTCGATAACACCCAGAACTTTAGTCAGCTGGCCAGATGCTGTCTGAATTCAGCCCTGTCTCCTACTCCTTTTTGGACATGAAATACTTAACATTTGTTTATGTCCGATGGGCATTCTGGTGTTGTCTTTCTTGCTTACATTTTATTTAGTCCTCCTATTTTATTTTGCATGTTCCAAATAAAATTGTAGCTTAAGTACTCACAATTCAGCCATATAATTTGCAGATTCTTTTTAAAATTTACAGAAACAAAAGGGAAATAGGGAGGGAGAGATTGTTTGCTCTGGGTTTATTGACCATGTCATATGCAGATATAAACAAACTTGTTACAGCACCATAAGCAGAAAAAAATCCATTAATTTATCACATGCATGCCACGTGAAATGTGCCATGTGGTGAGTTCACTGGCAAGTAAATTACTGTGACAAGGTCAACATGGTTTGTGTCCAAACTTTGGGTTTAAAGTGAACAACACATTCATAAAATAAATGTTTTACAATAAGGCATGAATAAAACATGTAGTATGACAGTGTTTGGTCCATAAAAAGCTAGAAAAAAATGATAACCATGTTGTCTTACATGTTGCGCTTAAAATAATGTAAAGTTTTTGTTTGTCCAAGGTGTTTTCTGTAACCCTGAAGAGGCTAAAGGCAACAGACATCGACCAGGAGGTGAAGGAGAGGGCTATTTCCTGTATGGGTCACATTGTGTGTCACCTTGGCGACCACTTGGGAGCAGAGCTGCAGGGTGTTTTGGCAATCTTCCTGGAGAGGTTGAAGAATGAGATCACAAGACTGACAGCTGTCAGGACCATCACACTCATCTCTGGGTCTCCATTAAAGGTTTAGTATAAAGCAGTCTTTCTTTGACTTTTATTTTTGTATTTATTTAGTGTATTTATAGAGATTTTTCAGTTTATCAGACAAGACATTTACATGAGATATAATCTCAAATCCAGATATGTACGGAAATATAAAGATGCATGGAAGGAAGAAAAAAGAAAACAGAAAACAACAAAACAAGACACTTGTGGAGTTATGAATTTAAAGTTCCAGGCCGGGTAGATTATTCACACAGTTCATGATTGGGTCCCAGGTTTTTTAAAATCTCTCTTGAGGGTGCATCTTATTTATTCCAGCTTGATGTTCTGCATCAAATCTTGGATCCATTGGCCCTGTGATGGAGGTCATATCCTTTTATATAAATAAAAATTGAGCATCTAGCTAATAGGCAGGAAAGGGCAATGACCTTCTGTGAGTGAGCAGGAATATTGGAATTATCTGGAATTAAGATGCCAAAAATAACTGTTGAAGGAGAAAGCATAATATTACAACTGTAAGCCTTGGAGATGGTTCCAAAAAGGATAACCACAAGGGGGCGATCTTTAAACATAATTTATGGTACATGGCTGCTGAAGTCTGTTTACACCTATCATATGTAAGGCTTATGTTTGGGAATAGTCTTCTTTAACATTTATTTTTTCATGCACTCACCAAAGCATTTAGAAAGAAAGAAGCTGTGGCTAAAAAAGTCTTTCTTTGCTCCATCTCATTCAGATTAACCTAACGTCCATCCTCCCAGAGACTCTGTCTGTGCTGGGATCTTTCCTGCGGAAGAACCAGCGCGCTCTGAAGCTCGGCACACTGGCGTGTCTGACGGCGCTGGTCACGCATCACGCTGCCAGCATCAAACCTGCAGCACTGGAGCCTGTTCTGAGCGAACTTCCTGCTTTGGTGGATGAGAGCGACATGCACGTATCACAGGTAACACACTGAGTTTGACACAAACACACATTAATCCCACTCCTTCAAAGTCATTTGCAATATTATACAAGGTCAATGGTCTTTTTTACTTCCCTATACTGTCCTCTTGTACCCAATATATAACTCACTGTGTGGAAGTGTGGGGAAACACATATAAAATGACAACAAATCTTCATCCTTCAAAAAAAATCTTCTTTTATTTTATTAATGAATTGATTAGTTCCGATCCAATCCCAATCTTGCCTAGGGCACCAAAAATAATCACTGAGCCTATGTGTGACTAATGTAGATATCAAAATTTTCATGTAGTTTACATTTAAGCCATGACGTACCTGTTTATGATCTTTCTATTTTATCCTGAATTGCGCAGCAATTTGAGAAGTCTGTTAATCTGTTAGAGCTGTTAATAAATGAAAATAATCTGTCTGGTGTTCTATGATGATGATTGTGGTATCACCTTGAAGATGGTTGACAAGTACATGTGATGAATTAATGGTATGGGCGCTATTAATAACCACCGTCGTGCGTAATGGTTGCGCGCAATGACAGGTGTTTTGTTGGAAAACCTTGCTGGTGGGCCTTGCGATGGTCTGGCGAACTGTCCAGGGTGTACCCCGCCTTCCGCCTGAGGACAGCTGGGATTGGCTCCAGCCCCCGCGACCCTACGAGGACAAGCGGTTACAGAAAATGACTGACTGACCTTGCTGGTGTGAGAAAGTTTGTAATTGATAGCTGTTATTATAATCATACAAATACAAACTGGTGATGCACAATAATGATTATTACCGATAATTTCCTGCTTCTCGTGGCCAATAAGATACAGATAACAGATAATTCCTTTTTGTTTGTTTTTCATTACCTGGCGGTATGACTGGTGTTTAGCGGTTACTGTTAGCAGCGAGCATGCGGATCGAGACATTTTGGTGCCCTAGAAGAGACTAAGACAACCTGTGGACAATGACAGCGGAGCGGATATTCGGAGACCCCGGCGGCAAATGAGAGCGTAGCAGACACCGGCGGATATACCGGTAGCAAATGAGAGCGGAGCGGATCAGTCAGCATGAGTAACTCATCCCCGACTTTGTCTTTCAATCCGCAGCGCCGTGAGGTCTCACCGTGCAGGCTGGTCAGCAGGTCAATGAAATGAAAAATGAAAAAATACTCTTAAAAAAAAAAAAGATTAATTGTAAAAATTTGTTGAGTAGCTTAAAATCATGACTATTTATAGCCAATTGTAACACTAATCAATACTTTCTACTCTTGTGTGGTTTTTGACTAACCAACGGGGAAATAAATGTTAAAGCTCCTTGAATCAGTTTTCCATAACACAACGTGCTGTATGTTATTGATATTGTTACATGACACGTGGTATGTTTCTCTTTAGGTATCCGTCACCTTGCTGACCTGCATGGCCAAAGCCTGTCCCTCCTCTCTGGCTAAGATCAGCTCCTCCGTGCTGCCGGGAGTCTTCAGACTCGTCCACTCTCCCCTGCTGCAGGGGGGAGCGCTGGCAGCAATACTGGACTTCCTACACGCACTGGTGCTGTCCAAAACCTGTAACCTGGGCTACAGGTAAGATGGTGTGTATGTTTTTTAGCTGAGTGTTGGTTCTATCGAGGCCCAAATGTCCCCCACAACAATAGAAAACAAGCAAAAGTTTTAACTGGAGATGACAGTTTTCTGGTGGGAAAACTGTTAAATGTTGAGGATAATTGCTAACGGTCTGTTTTTCTTGTTTTAATACTGATATGAATCTGATAGTTTTGGATGTTAGTTGATTCTTTTTGCCAATATTCAAATGTGAACATTTTCATGTTTAAGAAGAAACAAAGAATGCATACATCCAGTGTTTCCCTCAGGCTGGTAAACAGCACTTATCTTATCAAGGGACATGAAACTTTCCAAAAACCACAATGTTGACATTATTTTAGGTGATTAGAAGCCCATTAAAAGACAATACAGTCGTGAAGCAGTGCTTTAGAGCTTTTACAAGACAGTTAAAGCTTTAACATGCTGTTACAATCAAGTCTCGAGTGTGTAGAGTTTAGAAATTGATATCCAGCTGATTACAAATTGACCCTTAAAGGGGAATTGTGCTGATTTTACACATAAAGGTCAGTTAGGATATGTCGTCTGGAGCGCAGAAGGAGCTTCGTCAAGTCTGAGAAAATAACCCTCGTTATCCCTTAAGAGGTCATCTCAGCTTGAGCCCAGAGCCGAAAATGTCAGAGCAGAAAGTCGATGTTAGAAACTGGAGGCCTGGAGTTTGGAAGACATCAACCCTTTTAGAGGGACACCAGATTTTTGGACCACAACTAGCAACTCAATATCTCAGTCTGTGTCCTCTTGATGTGTGAACAAGATGTGTGCTTTTAAATGAATGCATAAAGTATATGATACAAATCTAATTTATGTGAGGAGGAACATCCGTTCTGACATGACTACAGAATATTTGATATTTATCTAAGTTTTAGCTGGATCGTATGGCAGGAAAACTGATGCCTACATCTGATGACACCACTCAGATTAAAACAGGATTTACTGCTTCCACACTTGCAATTGTTTTATTGTTTATCATGAGTTTCATTCAACAAAAGCACCAAATGAAGGTGGAAGAAGCTACTTCTTTGGCAGGATGCACTTTTAACTTTAAATACAGTTCAATAGTTAAAATTGTCAGTTAATCTCAGTTAATGTGTGTAACAGCTGAACACAGCTGTTTCTTTTAAGCACAGTTTGGATTATTTTATGTCTGATTCTACATACATTTCTCATGTTGTGCTATTTTGTCTTTTGGGGAAAATTTTAATTAAGTTAAATTGGATTAAATAAATTCAGTGTGTCACACGACAAGACTTTTTTTATTTTATTTTTTTTTGTAAAACACTTTGAGCTACATTTTGTGTATGAGAGGTGCCATATAATTGAGGTTTATTATAGTACTATCATGTGAAATATTCTGACACCTCCTTTTCCCTCCTTTTTTTCCTCTCCTCCTCCTCCCAGTCAGTTGCTGAAGTCTCTCACAGATCCGTTCCACAGCTCCTCAGCAGACTCCAACATCATCCACAGACAGTCGTACCAGTCTGTCGCTCGCTGCGTGGCCGCTCTCACCTCCTCCTGCCCCAAAGAAACACCAGCCACTGTGGCTGGCCTCCTGCAGGAGGTGAGTGGGATTTTGTACCCTTTTAATATACAACACCTCCTGTATGACTTTCCTTGTACCTCCTCTACAATCCTCTCCTCAGGTGAAGAATCCTAAATCTCCAGAGTCTGCTCGAGTCCTGGCTCTGCTGTGTCTGGGGGAGGTGGGGAGGAGCGGCAGCCTGGGAGGAAGTAAGGAGGTGCAGGGGGTCATCCTGGAGGCCATCTCCTCCACCAACGAGGAGGTAAGGCATGCATGGCTACCAGGCTGCAATCACATGCGACAATAACATTCATCACTGGCAATAACATTATTATATGACAAACCTACATACTCATCAATTTAAGCTATTCTTCAAAATGAAAGACAAACAACAACAAAAACTAATTCACACTTACAACCTTCAAAAAGTGCTTTGAAAACCAAAAGTAAAGTACACATTTTTAAACTTATACTTGCATCATTCCATAATTAGACCCCAATAATAGAGATACACCTCTTTTTAATACCCTTTTAGCTTTGTGGATGTTACTTAGAGTTCATCTGGACACTTTTTATTTCTCCATCCACGCAGTTTGCTCGCTCGCTGTGTTTCAGAGAAATTTGTTAGACATCAGATGATGTGTTGTTGACATGTTGACAAAAAATCGAAAAGTCAGAAAATCAAAAAGTGACCTGTCTGATAATGTGTGTGGATGGTACAATGTTTAAATGTAATGAACTATAAAGGTATTTGTTAAAAATAAGAAAAGAAACCTTCCCTCTCTCTTCAGCATTAAACGTGCAGTTAAACCTTTTACTGGATGAATAAAGGTTAAAAAAAAAAATAAAATTTGAATACGATCTTTGCGTTTTCAGGTGAAGACGGCAGCGTCCTGCGCTTTAGGCAGCATGGCGGTCGGCAGCCTGAACGACTACCTGCCCTTCTTGCTGAAGGAGATCTCGTCCCAGCCGCGGAGACAGTACCTGCTGCTGCACTCCCTCAAAGAGGTCATCAGGTGTGTGTGTGTGTGTGTGTGTGTGTGTGTGTGTGTGTGTGTGTGTGTGTGTGTGTGTGTGTGTGTGTGTGTGTGTGAGTGTGCTTTTTTTTCCCTTCTTCTCTGTGAGTGACTTCTCTCTCCTCTCTCAGTGTTACCTGTCCTTTCTCTCCTCATATTTTTCTGCATTGGTTGTTTTATGAATTTGCTCCACGCCCTCATCGATTTATGGATACATATCGATTCTGAAAGTCTGAAACGGTTTCAAAACTCATTTTCAGCGTTATTGGTACACTGTAAAATGTGACAAGCTAATTTCACTTTACTTAAAAGATTTAATTCTAAGTCTTAATTTTTGTTAAGTTTATATATAATTGTTAAGTTAACTTAAAATGTTGTTATATTAAATAAATAAATAAAACTTTTCTAAGAGTTGTTTAACATTTTTTATTCTTTTAATTTCTGAAAAACAAATGTTTGTTTGACACAAACTTATTTCACTTTATTGTAGTTTGTGTCTAGCGTGGAGTAGTCTGCTTCTTTTTTGTTGTTTGGACAGCACAGATGCTGACTGATGTATTTTGGAATTCATTCTATTCGCTCCATTTATTCACCTGCTTTCAGGAATTTATTGTAGGATGATTTTTATGATGATGATGATCTGAAGCAATGTCCAAGCATGATCCAGTTCAAAAAGTGGTACAAACACGTGGTTTTTACAAAGTACTGGGACACATATTGTTTGTTTGATGTTTATTTTGGTTATTGGTAATATGTAAATATATTTGGTTATTTATGTTTGTTAATATGTAAAAAAAAAAAAAGAGAGAAAGAAACAGGAAGGCAACAGATGATTAATTGATCACCAGCAAGGGCAGGATTTAATAAGCTTATGCCTTCTCCTGCTCCTTTTTGGACATGTTGAGAAAATGATGTTTGCTTTTTGTTTTGTTCTAGCATGTTTGAAATAAAGCCTTCATTCATTCATTCATTCATGATGATAAATGGTGGTACTTAAAACGTTATCACTGCTTTCTTATTTGTTAGGTAACATTTCTTGGTGCTTGCTATTTTTCAGAACATTTGTAACAAATTATGCTTTTAAAAACATTGATTTAGGACATGTTCCCAGTGTAATTGCCACCTATGTAAGCTGGTAGAACAGACAAAACTCTCCAAATTCTGCTTTAACCACACTGTCTGCGCTGAATACCTTCTCTCTTTGTGTCTCTATGTCTCTGTCTCTGTCTCTCTCTCAGTGCCTGTCCAGCCTCCAGTCTCTCGCCCCACGTGGAGTCCATCTGGGCGTTGCTGTTGCAGAACTGCGAGTGTCAGGAGGAGGGCACCAGGAACCTGGTGGCTGAATGTTTGGGAAAACTCACCTTAGTGAACGCTGCCCAACTGTTACCCAGACTCAAACAGCAACTTAGAGCCGGTACGATGTGTGAGGATGGAAAGGTGTGTGTTTGTGTCTGAATGAGTCATTCAGCAAGATATCTATGGTGATGCAAATGTTGGTGGACAATTAATCTGTCTTTCTGTCCGTCCAACACTTTGGTCCAAAGCAAAATATCTGCAGAAATACTGGTCAGATTGTTATGAAGTTTAGTTTAGTTTAAGGTTTGTTTGCAGTTTTAACAGGGACAGTTTCTTTTAACCAATTTTGGTTATTATAAAATAAGTCTTAAAAATGATTCTTTATGCTTTAAAAAATAGAAATAAAAATAGGAATAAAAGGAAGATTCTTAAAAAGTCTCAAATCTAACTTGTCTTAAGCTGCAGGTACCCTGTTAAAGATTCATTAATAAAATTACGCGATAATAATAGAAGACTCCTCCTGTTCCCTCACAGGTTCTCCTCTGGCTCGCAGCACAGTGGTGACGGCCGTCAAGTTCACTATTATCGACCAGCCGGCTCCCATTGACGCTCTGCTGAAAGACTGCATAGGTACAACACACAGACACCAAGACACACTTTTGTTGAAGGTTATTTTTAGGATAAACCTAATTCTAAGTCCTCCTAAGTCCCTGTGAAACAGACGTTTATCTTCGGTGATGTGATATATTTGTGGCGGGATTTAGTCACAATAAACAGTCAGAGAGAAAAGAGAGTGAAACAAGTGCTGCTGATCAAAAAATTCAAATATGTAAAAGAACTTTGCATTAAAAAAGTTATTATATATATTAAAAATTATTTTACAGAATTATTATTATTTTTAAGCATTTTTGGAAGTAATTTCCGTGCTTTTTTTTTCCCTTCCAATTATTTAGTCTTTTTTCTGCCAATTTTTGGGTCAGTTCTTCCTAAGTTGCTCATTGCCCCTTTCCCATGTTTTTGAAAGAAATAAAGCCA
The DNA here is from genome assembly GCF_026936395.1 of Plectropomus leopardus. Lineage (NCBI taxonomy): Eukaryota > Metazoa > Chordata > Actinopteri > Perciformes > Serranidae > Plectropomus > Plectropomus leopardus. The sequence goes on from NC_142177.1 coordinate 39,898,961, forward strand.
ATTTGCTCACGTTTCAAGGGGTTAAATTAATCTGTCTATTCGACAGCAATGATCTCATCAAATCATTTCTGTTTGGCAGGCGACTTCCTGAAGACGCTGCAGGACAACGACATCAATGTGCGGCGAGTCGCTTTAGTGATGTTTAACTCTGCGGCTCACAACAAACCATCTCTGATCCGAGGTCTCCTAGCAACAGTGCTGCCTCACCTCTACAAGGAGACCCAGATCAGGAAGGACCTCATCCGAGAAGTGGGTCGGCACGATGGAAACTTTTATGTCTGACATTCATGACTTCATGTGCAGATGCTTAATTCTGTGTGTGTACTTCAGGTGGAGATGGGTCCATTCAAACACACTGTGGACGACGGTCTGGATGTGCGTAAAGCAGCGTTTGAGTGCATGTACACTCTGCTGGACAGCTGCCTGGAGGCGCTGGACGTCCTGCAGTTCCTGGATCATGTGGAGGAAGGACTCAAAGATCACTATGATATCAGGGTGGGTGGAAAAACAAAAGAAAAATAAATTAATGGAAGACTGCATCATAAGAATTGTACTAAAGTACAATTTTGAGGTGTTTTCTGTTTGATGCTCATTTATATTTCCAGTCTACTTCATTTCAAAAGATATTATTGTGCTTTACTCATCTGCAATTATCTGATATCTTAAATAAGTTTGCACATTTCCACTTTGAGCCATGTTGTAAGATTTAGGGGGATTCGGTGCCACGTAGAAGTGAGGATTGTAGATTGCAACCAGCTGAAACTTCTTCAAAAATGCAAGAAAAGGAGCGCTTCCTGGACTCAAAAGTCAGTCCGTTCGAGGACCTCTTTGGGTGGGGATATACTGGGATAAATAGTCAAAAATAAAACTCCAAGGCACTCTCTTGAAATGTTAAAATGCCTTTCTCTCTACAGCATGGTCATGATGAACCTTTAAAACACTCCTACGTGTTTCCGGGTGCAAGTCTCTGTCAGGGAGTCAAACAGATCTCGGGACAACAAAAGGTCCTTTTATATTGGTTGAACACAAACAGGAAATTAACACCAGTATCTGGAAAGAGTGTAGGTGTTTACATATTCCAACAGATGGCATCATTCAGGTCCGTAATACTCATAAATAGTAAATATAGCAAAAAACAGAGTTTTTACCATGGCTGAATTATCCACATTATCTCTTGCTCTCCAAAACACACAGACTAGGTAATCTAAAATGAGAAAAAACACTGAATAATGCAGTTTCACGTAAAAAAAAAAAACAACAACTGTTTTTTGTACATAGTGTTTAGTTTGTCTCTTCTGGGATACTGTAGAAATATGGTAGTGTAACACTGCGATCTCTGCAGACGAGGACTCGCTCTCCATGTAGATATAAACATCTCATTCTAAGTTAGCGAAAACACAATTCTTATTTTCAGGTGTATTACACACGAAAGAAAACACACTAGTTATATTATATCCCAGTTCTTCCAAAATGCCCCCCTAAATCCTGCACACTGGATCCTGAACTTAAATTTTGAATGCTGGAGATTGAATAGATTAACTTTTGTATTGTTACTTTACTTAAGTAAAAGATCTGAATGATTCTTCCATCACTGGTTAAAATTTTCAACATGCATCATGTTATTTTCCAAAGTTTAGGGGAAAGTTGACAATGTTACCAAAACATCTGCCATTTTTTTTGGTTAAGAAATTAGAAGCAAAAACCAATTAAGCAAGTGGTGCATTGTTCCAGTGAGATGCAGGAAGAGTTCATGTTGATGTCTGAGTGAAGAAGAAAACTGTCAATAATCTACTGCAGGCATAAATGCTTACTGAAGCCATTGCTCTAAATGACAATATTAGTGTCATTTGTTTTCTTGACTCTACTCTCCCACTTTTTTTGTGTGTGTGTTTGTGTGTTTTTGTGTGTGCTGCAGATGCTGACCTTCCTGATGTTAGCCAGACTGGCCTCTCTGTGTCCTGCAGCTGTTCTCCAAAGACTGGACAGACTGATCGAGCCACTGAAAGCTACCTGCACCACCAAGGTATCAGCTCTCTTTAGAGTCAGCGATTCACGTTATGATTGACATTTTTGTTATTTTTGTCCTCCTACTCGCATATGGCTATTTGTCTGATAACGTAATGCACATGCATGAAGTGCAGCTGTGATGTTACTGTTATCACCCGATCCGCGTTTCTAGTTTAAACAGAGACAGAAGGGGTGGCGTTGTCAAAAGTTTTTGCCCCTAAAACTATAATAACAAATCGTACGAAGTTTAAACTGAAATTTAACATACTGGCACTAGCGCTGTGCAATATGACAAAATATATTGTCTGATGATTTTAAAAAAAGTCTATTCTTCAATATTCTGCAATATTGTTTATTAATTTTACATCATCTGATAACGCGTGTGCACGTGTCTACACAATGCACGGCTCCAAAACAAACATGAAGGAGCTGGAAAGTGACACTTTTCTATTCTGTTCCTTTATGTAACATGATAACAGTATTTTCTCAAATTTTATTATAATAGTAGTATATGTTACTTTATTTTATGGAAGTAGCCACTTTGTAACTGTCCTTCATTTAATAATTTCTCCTTTTGCAATTTACAGTAGTTTAGGGAGATGTGAAAAAAAATTATATATGTATATGTATAGTCTAAAAATATCGTAATATTATTTTAAAGCCATATCTGATACTTAACTTGAGTATTTTGACTGTATGCTACTTTATACTTGTATAAGATTTATACTTTTTGCTGCACTACATTTACACTTACAATTACTTTTTACAGTAAAATACATTTATGTTTATGTCAGCGTGCAGTAAAATAGGCTTAGTACTAATCCACCCAGTAGTGCTCTAACTTAATTGGCTCCACATTGACAAACTACAAAATTGAAACAATTACACATGTATTTTATTAGTATTTGTAGATCATGGTGATTGTACTTTTACTCAAGTAAAGGATCTGAGTACTTCTTTCACCACTGCTTAAGTGCTCACTATTTACATATTTCAGTTAAACGTCGATGGAAACGATTCTGACAATGTCATAATAACTGATAAAAGTGAAGCCCAGAACTATTTGTATTTTGTCTTTTTTATATAATATAATATAATATAATATAATATAATATAATATAATATAATATAATATAATATAATATAATATAATATAATCTGATATAATAATGAATGTAGCATTGAGTACATAAACACGTGATGCTGATTCCATCTGCGCTGACGTGGATCTCCGACCTCTCCTCCTGCAGGTGAAGGCCGGCTCTGTGAAGCAGGAGTTTGAGAAGCAGGAGGAGCTGCGGCGCTCGGCCATGCGCGCTGTCGCCGCTTTGCTGGCCGTGCCTGAGGTCGAGAGGAGCCCCAGCATGGCCGACTTCGCCAACCAGATCAGAACCAATGCCGACATGGCCTCCATCTACCAGAGTGTCCAGGGAGGAGAGGGGGGAGGCTTAGGGCCCGCAGAGAGCATGGATATGAGCTAGACTCTGGGTGACGGATGTTTTATTATGATGTTTTTTATAGACAGGGTTTAAATACAGTAGATAAAGTGATTTAAACAAGAACAATACTGTTCAAATTTGTTACAAAAAACACAAATGTATTATACAAACTGGGCTTTTTACTATGAATTCCCACTCTGACAAAAATGCATTCAGTGTTTGATGTGGACTTAAATGGATTCATTTTCTGTTCTTCCCAGTCACAATTTGATTTATTTTAATTTACACGAAATAAAGTGGAAGCAGCACTTTGAAAAGATTCAGTGCGGTTTGTGTCTGAGGTGCAAGAGATCTAACTGCTGAAATGTTGTGCTACTAGATTTAAAACAAAATGTTTTTTGTGCAGTTTGTTTTTGCGTCTACCTATGACACGAGCATACTAAACCAATACAAACATCTTAATCTCAGGAAACGTGAGCAGCGAGTTTTAACCACAAGTGTTTCGAATCAGCATTAGACGAATTCAAAGTAGGACATCGAATGTGTATCAACAGGATGAAGCTTTTACTGTGTATTTGAAAAGAGCAATATTTTCCACTTGGATTTCCTTTTGTGATACTGATACTGTGAGGTTTTAAAAAGCTCCCAATTTAGTTTTGAAATCAAAGTCAGGTAACAATAGAAGAGAATGAATACAATTGAGAGTGTTATACAATTGAAACCACAACATAAAGAAAAATCACAATGCAGTGGCACATAAGCAAGACATAACGTGAAAAAAGTATGGTTTTTAATAAAAATGACATCCTACAAATATAAAAATATTTGATACCTATATAACAGCTTATCATAAGATACAATAAAATCAATCAAGTCTGTCTTTGTGCATCAAGCACTCTGATTGACTCCTAAAAACTACTTTAATAAGAAATTACTCTGTGTCGCAGCTACACATATAAATAAAGATTTTAATAATTTATTTTTAATTTTAAAATATAACCTGCAACATTAAACACATTTAATATGCTAAATATGCATTGCAGTCATATAATATATAATTCTAAAATGTGTCGTTCTGCAAAATGTGTGTTTTTTTATGGCACTGATTCTTTTTTGCTTTTACTTGTTAACATTTTGCAGGATTTTCACTTTTAACCACTTTGGTTTTTATTTGTTTTATTGTTTTTTACATTTTATTGCTACGTGAATAATATGTTTGATTACTTCCTCCACCTTAGGATCCTTGTGTTAAATATCTTCAGGTTTGTCATGGCTTTGTTAAATTGGCAGTTACACAAACAAACAGAAACAAAAATAATAAAAAAAAAAAAATAATGAGAAAATTATTATTTTTTTTATTTTAGTTGGAAGACGTTATTACATTTTTCCAACAGGGGGCGCTGCCTGCGGGCGGAGAGGTGTGAAGACCGCAGAGGAGGAGGGAGAAGAACTCAGAGCTAAGGGAAGAGGACGAGCTGCTTACAATTATAGTTATGAGTAAAACTTGCTATATTTCGTGAGGTTACACAGCAAAAGACCGGGTTTATAATATTCGGGTATTCCGCGGTTCGTGAAAACACTGAGGAGTTTCATATTTCGTTGTGTTTTGATGAAGAATTCACTGGTGAGTCTTGTTTTTTTGCGCTAGCTAACGTTAGCTTAATCAAGACGTTAGCGTTAGCTTACACCTGTCGTCATAAATCTGAGAAATTACACTCAAAACAAAAAAAACGTGGCATTGTGGAATTAACTTGATATTTAAAGTAATTGACAAAACCTTTAAAATAGTGCAAGGTGACTTATATCACTTTATTTTCGGGTTACAGCCGTTAACATTTGACTTTCTAACAGTAGGTTCACGGCCGTTGAGGGTGCTGTGGACTTAAACTTGTGTACTGGTGAGTATTTTTACATTCTCATTTGTACTTTTACTTGAATTAAATATCTAAATATTATCTAATATCTAATATCTTCCACCCCTGGGAGCTGGTAACTTATTTCAGTGGTGAATGTAATTACATATGTACATTGACTCAAGTATTGTAGGTAGTAAGTGCAATGTTTAGGTACTTGGAGTATTTTGTTTTCATGTAGCATTATACTTTAATTAATTACTTTTCAGAGGGATATGTTGTACTTTATACTTCATTACATTTATCTGACAGTTTAAGTACTACTTACTTTAAAAATTAAGATTTTTTTTCTCTTAAAATACATAAGAAGAGTATCTAAAAAATTATAAATGAAATTACCTAACAGTTTATATCATAATAGCTAAAATTATTAGTTTATTAATCAGTTAGCCAGTTGACAGAAAATTAATTCTTAAGTTTTCTTCTGTTTATTCTTGTAAATGTATACATATATTTCTGTATAATATGTATAAGCTTTAATGCAATAAGTAACAGAACAAAATGATTTGTGAGTTAGATCACTTTGTTTGTGATGGTTACCAGTTATTCAAACTTTACATCCAACTTTACAACAAACAACTGAATTTGCTTCACCATTGTTTTTAAAACAAATGGCTGTGCAGTAGTTTTCTGGTTCCACTTTTTACTGTAATATATAATATATATTCATCACTAATGGATCAACCATTAAAAGATTCATTAATTTTGTCATTTTTAAAAAAAATTTAACTACACGTATTCGGGTTTGCCAATCCCTGATATTTCAGTTAGAATGGATGATTATAAATTGTTATTAGTGAAAGGTCTTGTTTTTTTATCTACTTACATTAGAATTAGATATTAATTGCAGTTATACTTCACAGTATACAGGTTGGCTTCTTCATGGTCAAACTCAGTGTGAGAGGAGCGTCAGTGGGCCGAGGAGCCGTCACAGGGTTTGGATTCGGACGTGCTGCACTCTTCACTTGGATTTCAGGTAAGATTTTAAAAACTATAAGGGGCCACTAATTGAACTAAAACTATGTGGTAAATTTAACACATTTTTTTACTGATTTTATTGAACTACTGGGTAGCCGTGCACTAAAATAATCAACTTCCCCATATTTGTCATAGACTGATGTTTACAGAAAAAAGGGAATATAAATATATATTTACCAAGTGTGATTTTTAAAATCTTTGTCACATAACGTGGTGCAAAATGCTGCTTTCCAAAAGTTGAACTTGATTTATCTTGTTCACACCCTGAACAACAGGTGCTTGGGCATGCCTTTATGCTGCAACAGCATCACTCATGCTTTTGAGCAGCACAAACACTTTGCCTTCTTTTATTTTCTTAAAATGTCTGTACTGCTGCTCACAAATTTTCTTTTTATCTTTGAATATTTTTACAACCCAACCAGTGCTGTTTTTTGAGGCTAGGACCTATGTACCACTGCCTGTGGACTGGAGGATTTTTAGTTTATTACTTTAGGAGTTAGCCGCAGCAGAATATAAATATTTCTTCATAACCTTAACCTTTCTCCTGACTTATTTTTTCAAGTTTCTGAACCATGGCTAGTGCGAGCCACAGGAGACTACTGTATTATTCTGAACTAAAACAACATGATAAGTCCCCAACACAAACCAGAAAAGTCAACTGTGAAAAACGGAACCTCGTCGTTTGTCTTTGTTTGGTTTGATTACTTACTGTACCTAGTTAAATTTAATAAATGGGGGTTAAGAGAGAATACACTGTGTCTCGGTGCTCAGGGCCTAACAAACTGTCTTGATGTACTTCTTGAAGTCTAAGCTGGATGTCGTTTTAGACAACATAAAAAAAATGAATGACTTTTGTTTTGTTAATAACTTTCTGACTGATATTTCCTCATTGCTCCCGGGGCTTGCATACTGTTGAGTAGAGAGGATCGTCTGAAGATGGTTGGTTGACAGAGGAGCAGGTTGGACTTTGGCTGTAGGTCACAGTAGAATATTCACAGGCAGCAGAGCTGGGTCTGGTGATCAGTGCCTCGCCACCAGAGCAGTTTTGAAAGCTGATGGTAGAGTAATGCGGCGAGGCAGAGGGGTTTTGGGGAAGGTTGGCAGTGACATAAATCGAGTTGATCGCATGTCCTGGGTCAGACGTCTGGGGGCGCTCCTGTATCTCCTCGTAGATGTAATCCTTCCAAAGAAGAATGAAAGTCTTATAAACATGTAATCTAAACAATAAGGACTAACCACACACATTGTATTTAACATTGTAGACAGAATTAACAGTTAAAGAGTTTAAAACATGAATTATTTTGAAAAAAGTAGAGCAGTTATCTACAAAGCCAGGAGTTAGTAATTTAAAAGATGTCGCAAATAAAATTCAATTTAAAAAACAATTAGCTGTGTAAGTTACCCCTGTGCCATACCAGTCTCTGATATCACGTAACTCAACATAAATCTTTCCTTATGCAAATGAAATCAATACCTAAGCATGAAATCTGTTTTCATGTAGTAACATATTTTCAGGTTTAGCTACTCAACAATGGGGTTATGATCATTTTCTAACTTGCTAACAGTACGATACCACTGTACTGTTTATTAGGTAACCTCCCTGGGTTTTATTTGTTTTGCCAACTCAGAAAGTGAATTCTGTTTAAAGAGTCTCCAGGAAATATGGAAGAAATGTGCTTGCCAGTTGGCTGTCAGACGTAGTAACACACCTGAATCTAAAACAGACCACATAGGGAGAAGCTGTGTCGTGGTTAGCCGATATACACTTTACATTGTCTGGTTATTGTCACTTGTTTTATTATCAGCAGTTATGAAATAACAACACAAGTCTAAACTTATGAAAAACAACTCCATTTCTGTTCACACAATGCACTGTTGGAGTTTTGCTCACAATGCCACATCTAATGCCACCCAACTAAATTCCTGTTTCCAAGATAATTGATATGCTCACTTGTGCTTTAGTTTATAGACTTTTTCTTTACCTGCCGCGATTTTCCTGCAAGTGCTCTATTAGTACTGCACATGTTAAACTCTCTAAAGAGATGAGAGGGAAGCAAGATGGCTTAATCCTTAGCTACTTCTATCACCAGCTCCGGAAAAAAACAAATTAAATCCATTTTTACCACTTGCCTGATGGGGTAACTTAGTTACTAGATTTACAAGCCCGGTGCAGTGTTTGACTTTGCCATGGCAATCAGGCAATCCTTATTGTTGAGCCCTGATATTAACACCTAATCAATACCATTACACAGATATACATTTATACACTAACCTCTTTGATGTGTTGTGCTGTAGCTGCTGCATTTCTTTTGTTTTTTGAATGTCCTGGTTGAAACAAAAAGGGAGAGAACAAAAATAAGAATAAACAAGCAGAAAGACATTAAGTAGTTTAATTTCAATACTTTTCATCAAATTGAGACACAGTTGCTTCTCTTTCTACCTAAATTACAACCAGCACATGCTGCTGCACACAGCAGACAGGAACTGATAGTTGCATTTTGATGACTTTGTATTTCAAGTGTGCTGTCATCAAATAGGACCTAAATACAGCTGTCTATCTCCAGAAATGAGCAAAGATGAAAGTAAGAAGAAAAACACCTAGACATGAAAGAGAGTGAAGTCTTGTTTAGTGCATTAGTTTGTCTTTTGTAGACATCACGACCGTACAAGATAGAGATGTCCTGAATGTGGTTTTGTGAGTACGGCTGGTGCATGTTTCGCATTCTGCAAAGAGGTATAACTCTTACGTTTGAAGATAAGGATCAAAATGAGCACAAACAGCAGCAGCAGCAGCACAGTTACGCAGACAATACCGGTAATGACGATCTGAGGGCCTCCTGCTAGATAAACCATACAACAGAGAAAATTGTTAAAAACACAGGTAACACACATAATCATCCAGAGCTGTCTGTGTTAAGGAATTTAGGAGGCATTCTGTTGAAACTGACTAAAAATACTTTTTTGCAGCACACATGCTCATTTACCTTGCCTCCCAGCGGGTGCAGTAGTTGCCTGGGTTGAAGTAGCAGGAAATGTGGGCGTTGTTGGTGGCTCTAAAAGTAAACAGAAGGTCATTCAGGTTAACACGAAAGCTTAATTAAATTAACAATGTTTCATTAAAGGAAAGAAAAATAAGAATTAAATTTGACAAAACCAGGCAAATTAAGTTATGTCTTGATTATTAGAATCTTAATTTTTAAAAGCAATTATTTTTATTATTATCTTATTTTTGTCTTAATTATTTTTATTATTATCTTATTTTTGTCTTAATTATTTTTATCAATGTGCATGTCCAGTTTCAAGTTCTTACCCTTTTTCTTTGTTTGAATGTTTTCTAATTCAGTTTTATAGCAATGAAAATATGAAATAACATTATTAATACATTAACTTACATAGAATAAAGTTAAATGAAGGTGTGGCAACAAAACTTTGTTAAATATAAATATTTTGTCATGTCACAATAGGAAAAATTCTGGTCTAAACATAACAATGAATCAGACTGGTTTCCATTCAGCTGCTTCAGTTTCATGGTCCTGGTAATGGAGATGCTGGCTCCCTGTCACGCTCTAAAATGTGGATTATTTCTCGGCCTGGAAACTTTGCTGCCAACTGCCACAATCCAAAAAACAGTCCCGCATAGAGCCTTGGTCACAATTACAGTAACCCGTAAGATTTTCAGTCTGTTAACAGAAATGTCTTGTTGTTAGACAGACGTAAAAATGTGAATTTGTTAATCACAAGACATTATAGTAAAGCATTTAAGTTAAAAGTAAGACAATAACTGCTTCTGTGTGGATAAAATCAGATTAGAAAGTTGATCATTGTCAAAGTTTTTCATTATGCTGATATAGTCTGTCACATTACCACACAATGCTTCTCTGAGAGCGACAGGAAATCAAAACAAGCTCAGATGTTACTTAATTCAGACTGAGTCACTCAGCACAGTTTAGCGCCATTTGAAAAAAAAAAAAGTGTTTTTAAGTGGCTGATCCCACAGAGCCAATAACATTGACAGTTGTCAGTAAATGTTGTCTGAAGTGAAAGACAGCATGTTGATATAAAGAGCACACAGATTAAGTTCTGTGGGTGCAGCTAATACAGTTATTTTTGTTATATACTATTATAATCTATGGTAATTGCTGGAGTAACAGTTAAACTGAAACAGCTGATATAAATGTTTTTAATAAACTGGATAAAAATAATAGTAATACAAAGATTATGATCTTATTCAAAAAGTTAAGGTTTGAGTTTGAATAGCTAAAGCTCTGGTAAAGTTTGAAATGTGTTTTTTTTTTTTACATACACGACATGGTAATGCTATGAGAACTTCACCCCCAGTGTTAAAACTGTTAGGGTTGAGTATTTGCACGTTACACTTTTTTGTCTTACTCACCCTGACCTAACACATTAGACTACTTCCTTTTCTGTTCTCCTCATGTATATGTAGCTTGGAAACAACCAGTGGTCATTTCGAAAAAAAATGTGTTGCCTAGAACTCAACAGATCAGAAACAAACATTAAATATAAAAGTATATTTATATGATGAAATGAAAGTCAATCAGTAATCCATAATTACTGCAGCTTGCTCATAACACAAGCCATCCTCCTATTTAAACCAGATAACATCAACAACATCAAATAACTTTTCTCACCTACGGTCATCTGAAGTTTGTGGAAGAAGGTGTTGCTGCGACTTTTGTCGTTGTTTTGTGCTCCACACCAGTATGTCCCAGCGTCTTCTCTTGTTACTTTTTTCACTATAATGTTTATCCTCTTCTCTTTGGCCTCTTTAATGGAAAACTTTTGAGGGTTCATGTCAGGCTTTGACATGCTTACTAGAGGTTCACATATAGAAGGATCTTTTCCTTTACAGATGAATATTTGTTTTTTCTGAGATTTATTGTGATATTGACACCAGTATTCGAAATCCTTTCCAACAGTTGGAGACCTTGTGAAGTTAGTAATACTGGCTGTAAATAGACATGGACAGCAGTGCCTATCAGTCACTGCATTTAACAACATATTTCAGAGAAACCTTAAAGATGTGAGTAAATCAAACGTTAAAGTGCTGGATGTTTGTTTCTCACCGTTAACCTTCAGTTGTATTTTTCTGAGTGTGGCTCGGTAACTTCCATCACTTGATTTCACTCCACACCAGTAGACACCAGCATGCTGTAAGGACACATCACTGATGGACATGCTGAAGTTGCTGGTGGTTTCTTTGAGAGTGAATATCCCGTTTGACTGAGACGACTTTGTTGATAAAACTTCGTCACACATCGAACCGTTCTCTTTGCAGAAAAACGCGACACTGGTGTCGTCTTTGTTTTTCATTTTGTAATCACATGTGATGGTGGTTTTAGCTGTTCTGTATGCAGTTTGAATAAATGCTCCCTGGCAGTCTCTTTCTGCAAAAGACAGTCAAAACATGAAAGTGATTAAACATTATTTCTTCAGCCTGTCTCAAAACCAGAATTACAAACCAGGATTACAGTGTGCTTTACTGGTGCACAGAAAATACAAAACCAAACTTGAAGTTTCTGATGTATGAGGTGTCCCGGGTCTTTTAGGATAGAATCTGTTATCACTATAGCTTGATATGTGCCCTAAAAATGTGGATTCTGAAAAAAAATGTGGATTTTTTTTAATCAAGTATAGATTGTGTTACATTAACTGTGTTTTCATAATGACATTTCCTTTTTTAGTTTTTTTTTGTTTTCTTTGTTTCCAAGTTGTTGTTGTTTTTTTGAGGTTTCCATAGAAACATTTTGAAAGTGAGTGTTTCTTACCAACTGACAAATTTAGATTCACTATAGAGGAAAAATTCCTTTTACACCAGTACCAGCCAGAGTCTCCTCTTTGTTTAAGTTCTTTGACGGTCAGCCTGAGAGTTTTATTTCTTTCATCATGGTTAAGGGAAACTCTGCTGGGTTTTTCCCACATCTCTGGGTTAATGGCTTCTTTTGACTTGTATATTTCATTTGTTCCAGGATTTTTGCAGGTGAATTCAAACCACCCCCCTGTGCATCCCCTCACAGTATATGTGGCCTCACAACCTGTAGATCAGACAAAGACAAAAAGGTCACATCTATTCCAGAGCTACAGCAGTAATGGTAATGATAATCATTAACCAACAATTTCTGCATCCGTGGATCACAATGATGAATCAGTCAATGGCTGTTAGACTTTCAGTCAGTAGAAGATTTACAGAATGATAATGAGCTCTACGCTAACATCAACTGTAAAGTCATTTGTGTTATGTCTATTTTGGAGTTCCTTTATCTTATTGTATTACAGTAGCACTGAAAACTATCCTTGTGCTGTTGTTTTTAGATCTGTGATTATCTGGACCAATCACCGTTGGTAAGCTATAACCAGGGTCCCCGCGGATCCTTAAAACGTCTTAAAAGGCATTGAATTAATCTAAGAATAAGGCTTTTGTTAATATTAAAATGTCTTAAATCAGTCTTTGACTGACAAATACAAAGACATTGGAAGAGAAATTTTATGAATTGCTTTTTTTCTGACATTGCATTGTAAAATCACAAAATAATTAGTAACACTTATTTTTTAAAGAATTTACTGACTTTCTCTTCTTATGAATTCCTCTTATCATGATGGGAATTAAAGGAGTGGAATAATCCCACATACAGAGTGAGGCACACAACATCAGTAATAAAAATCACTAAAAAATGCTAGGTATTTCCCAAATCTCACCTAACCTTTTCAACGTTTTTTGTTACAATAAATGGATGCGCAAGTTTTTTCTTTACTCTGTGAAAGAGATTTGTTCATGATTATTGTGAAATTGGTCTTAAATTTCATCCCAAGTGGCATTTAAATGTCTTAAAAAGTCTTAAATTTAATTTCCCTTAGGCTGTAGGTACACTGGCCATAAAAAAACTTGAAAAAAATTAAAGCAGCGTTAATATTTTTATATGAACAATAGATCACATGAGTACAAGTACTGTATGTAAAAGGAGTCATTTATAGTGTCGAACCATCAGTTCCTGTTAGCTTGTGTCCACTGCTCCCAAATAGACACAGTCTTTAATGCAGATTTAAAGATGTGGCTGCGTTTAAAGGCAACATATATTGGATTAAACTGGAACTCATCCAACAATAATTATTGTATCTTAAGTACAATTTAACTATTAGCAACCATAATATACAGCAAGGCAGCAGTTTTAATCTGCACAGTGCCAGACTTCAGTCCATGACATCTGTCAGTCTATTATCAGCAAGTGGTAACTTAAAAACAGTTATTATAACTTAATATTCACATGAATAAACAGATAAAGCACCACTAGCTGGTGATTTTTTTATTCATTCATATGAACTGAATTGTCACTAATAATTCTGCAGTATCTTTAACATATGTAGCGGCTTGAATTGTTATATAGAGTTTAGTGTCTGCACCTGTTTGTTTTTGTCTGTCACACTGGTTTTTTTTCTCTACTAAATGGCCAAAATATGCTGTAAGTGACTTTCACTTCTGCTTCTGTTTCCCCCATCTTTAGTAAAGAGTTTTTGTTTTATCCTTATTCAGTATCAGCAAGCCATATAAACAAGTTCTTTAGCTGTGAAAAATAAAAATAAAATTTAAAAACATTTTTAAAAAATCAATGTCTCTGTGACAACAGGGCTGTTTCATTTTGGTTAGTTTACATTTAAAACATCACCTTTGATAGCTGCATATTTACAGGAAAGACTACCTGAATGAGAAAGGCAAATTGCCTTTAGTAAGAAGCAAAAAAAAAATAGATATTGAAATCGTGTTAAATGTTGCAGATCGTTTTGTTTTTTATCCTCATTGTTTTTAGTTTTTGAACCAGTGCTGCATTTCGACTGACTCTGTGACCTGCGTTAAAGAAATACAGACAAAGCTTAAACCACAACACAGGATGGGAGCAACCTGGTTAATTTCTTGCTGGTGTAACAGTTATCTATCAAATCTCTCATCAAATATTATTACCTGTAATCAGTAAGAGGAGGAGCAGAAGACAGCTCCTGATTGCGTTCATCTTGGATGCTGAAATCCTCAGTGAGACTTTTGAACTTCTGTAGTTTTTGTCAGTTCCTCTTTTCATCTGTTGGTTGATAGTCCGTGCCTGTGCAGGCTCGTTTCTTCAGATGATGGTTTCAGTTGCCTGAAAGAAGCCCTTCCCCCTCTTTTTTTATCTTCTTCCTTCATTTTTTTATTCTATTGTGTTTGGGTTTTTGTATCTAACAGCATTAATCCTGTCAACCTCAGTGACTTACAGACACATCATTAGGTCTATCTCACTGTCAGACAACACATCAGTAACTCGTTTGTAACCCCTGCATGCTGTCACAGCAAGCAGAGCAACATTTGAGCAAACTTGGCCATTTCACATTTTTCTAAAGTGAAATTAGGTTATTAAACTAGAACACTGAATAGTTCCCTGTGTTATTTGTTGTGATGGTTTAGTGAACTAAGTGAACTAAGATTAATGACAGCCTGATGAGAGTTCAGGAGAAATGAATTTTTATTTCACTGTTTTGAAGATAAAAAGAAGGTTGTAAAATCTAGAATGGGTTAATAAAAACATTAACCTAATTAAACATTAACATCAACACCTTGAAAGCATGAAGTTACGAAAATGACTCTAACCTGCAGGAGGTGGAGCCTCAGGACCTTGGAGCTGAAAAAAATAAGCAAAGGTAGTATTGGTTTTACTTTTGTAGGTTTTTGACTTTGGGACAGCCTCTTAATGTTAGCAACTTATTTTAATGTGCATTTTCCAGAAATAATGTCACATTTTTTTGTTTGCACATCTATTTTTCTATTTTTTTGCCTCCATGCCAGCAGCGATGGCCATATGATATCTCACAAATGCTACCAGGGAATTGTATTTAGATGTTGCCAAAACCCCGATTTGGATCCCTTGATGAACTTATTAGATTTTGGTGGTTGAAGGTCACTGTGACCCCACAAAACATGTTTTTGCCATAACTCAGAAATTCATATGCTACTTCATATGTTGGATTTCAAAGAGATGTTTAATAGGATGAAATGATATAGTGTTGACATTTTATATCCAAAAGATCAAAGGTCAAATTCGCTGTGACACACAGTTCTGCAAAAACACTTTTCTGACCATTATTCAATGTCACAACTCAGAAATAGTAGAGGAGACATTTGGTCAGATTGGTGACACTAATCTTGGGTGCCCACCTTAAAATTGTGCTAATTGTACAGATCTTCTGTGCTGCCGGAGGGAGATGTGTGTGAACTGTGAAGCATCCAAGATTTAGAATTTGTTGCTTCTTTGCAGGAATCAAAAACAGTCTAGTTGAAGCATTGTCATCTGTCATAGTGACATATAAGTCATGACAAATACAGATGTTAACTATAACCTGCAGATGGGCGACGCATACAACTGTGAGGAAGTAACTCTTTTTTTCACAGTGACTCTGTTTTTAAAGCACTTTGTAACAATTGTTTTGTACTATGTAAAAACATACAACTTGCAATATCAGTTATAGGTTGAAGATGACCACTCGATGTGAGAGATCGTGTAGAAATCACTGTAAAAAATATTTGAAGTAAACCAAATTCAATATTGAAAACATAGAAAAAGGGGGAAAAAGCACATTCTCTCTGTTGGTGAAACAAAAAAAGGATGTTTTTCAAAATGATTGAACAAATGTTACATAACAACCTTTAAACTTTATATACAATATATAGACCACATCATTCTGAGGCTGATGGTGTGGGGAGATGTGATGGCATAAAGCCTGGAAGGACTAATGCAGAATCATCAGCAATAAATGTACAATTTTGTGAGGTGATGACTGTGGTTATTACTTTAATCTAAAATATATACATTTGATTTACAATGTTATTTTCACATTTAGTATTATCAACAATCAGAGGGCTACAATAAAACAGGTAATTCCATGACACAGCTGGAGTTTGTGTAAATAAAGTCACACTATGTCGTAGACCAGATAGTGGGTAGAGGGTGATTGCGGACACAGCCCATGATTTTATTTTTTTCGTTGTAATATCCTTGCGAAAACTGCAAGTGAAACTTAAGTTCTTGCTCATATCGTTCCTTTAACCTTCCCTTTACATTCAGATGTTTTGTTGAGGATTTTTTACAGGGTGCGATACGAGAAAATCCTTAACCCTTTCACACCTGAGCAAACTGACTTGATTCCTTTCAAGAACTAGGGAAGAGGGACACGAGCAGCTTGAGAAGAAATGAGAGGAAAGTTAGCAAGAAATTATTAAAAAGTTACAAAACCACCCTGAAAATTAGGACACACAAAAATAAAAGACAACGAAAGAAAACAAAATTGAAAAACGAAAACAAACAGAAAAATAAAATGGAAAAAAGGTGCTTGAAAAATAAAAATAATTCTATAACTATTCTATAAAATATAGCTGTGGTAATATAAATATAATTTGTTGACATTTTTTTCTATGTTTTTTCAAACTTTAAAAAGTTAAATGAACTAAAATAAGTCAGGACTTGTCTCAGTGCTGCTGTGGCCTGTTGACAGTGGAATAGAAAGGGTCTTCAGGAAGTCTGGATGGGTGATTGACAGTTGAGTAGGTGGGACATTGGATGTTGTCCTTCACGGTAGAGTATGTGTCACCACTAGCTTCACCAGAGCTCTTGTGAAAGCTGATGGAGGAGTAATAGTGTGAGGGAGGGGGGCTTGTGGGAGCATTGGCAGTGACATAAATTGATTTAAGTGCAGTTCCTGAGCCCGGCTTCTGAGGGAGCTCCTGTATCTCCTCATAGGGACGATCCTTCAGAGAGGGAGGAGAAACACAGGAGATAGTTCATCTAAAGGGCCTATCCAGTAATGACGTTGTTTATGTATATATGAAGTCCCAACAATTAACTCTTTAAAACTTTACAAGCTCAAAAACAGCTGCTAGAATGGCTATAGACTCATTTAATAAGATTTTGGGACCTGACCAATGTGTATCGCTAGAGACGCATTGAACTGTAGTGACGTCCATGTTTATTTCACTGGTTCTGATCGGACATCACCACAGATGTTTTCAAGCAACTAATTTAAAACGCGAAATGCATAATACATAGTACTGCTGGCTCTATATGTGTGTGTTGAAGGGATAGTTAGGTATTTCTGAAGTGGGGCAGTGTGAGATACTTGTATTACTCCATTGCACCTTTTTAACGTACATTTTGTGTCCTTTATATGCTATTTGTCATTTTATATTACATATAGCATATAAAGGACACAAAATAGAATTTAACTACCTAGAGATTGCATTAATTTGCCATACATCATGGAATAGAGTGAATTTGCCACAAGGAAATCATCTGCATCTAATCCTCTGGCTTCACACTTGTATGTATGTAAATACCAGTTGTTGTTCCACTAAATCTTGCAGTATAGATAGGCATACACACACACACACACACACACACACACACACACACACAATCAGTGTCATCTACACTAAATGTACACTCACCTCCTTGTTCTGTGCTTTTCCATTTCTTGTGTTTTTCTTGCGCTGAAATCCTGTTGGAAACCAAAAAATGTTAAAAACAACAGGAAAGAAGACATGAAAAAGAGAGGAAGAGGAAGTGGATTCATTAAACGTCACTAGTCTGTCTCATTCACAACCAGGACCTACTGAACAACTGACACAGTGACACCTGTTGAAGTGTTTAACATTATGTTATGGGTATATTTGCCTTTATTCACTGATGCAAAATGAAATGTGGGAAAGAGAGGGGGGATGACATGCAGCAAAGGCCATGGGTTGGAATCAAGCCTCGATCGCTGTGAAGGCGTCGGCACACTCCTCAGCTCACCAGGTGAGCTAGAGGATGCCCCAGTTAAAGTTTGTGTTATTTTAATCTGATTTTATGACCTGATTTCTGCATATTCCTAGGAATGAAGAAAACACTGAAAGCTGTACAAATATCATTTTACAGAAAAGGTAGTCTAGACCTTTTTATTGTTTTTTATTAAAGTGTGTAGCCACTTTTGTGTTAGGGCTTTAATACTTGACAACTTTATTTGGATGTCAGTTTTCATTTAAGGTAGACAATACAATAATCACATTGTTGTGCCCAGTGAAAACATACACACACACACAAAAACACACACACACACACACACACACACACACACACACATATATCACTGCAGATACCAGTTCCGGTTTTAAGTCAGACATGTATTACTCAATCTATCATTAAAGGCAGAAGAGCGACATAATAGCTATTTTTGGAAGTATCGACAAAAGACTCACAATGAATGTGCAGAGCAGAGCACGCTCTGTAGTGTGAAACTTGTTCTTTCATGTTCATTTCAGACTAATAACACTTGTATTTCTATTTATTTATTTTACAATTGGTCTGTAATATTTGAATTTGAGTATTTGAATACGGAAATGACTTAAAATACCCATCCCTAATCAGTGTATGTGTTAAAAAATTCTCTTACCCATGTAGAGGAGAACTAACATAAGCAGCAGCACAGCCACACAGATGACCACAGGGATGGTTACAGTTAACAAAGAGCCACCTGCAGGAGACCAAACTACACAACAAAAGGACAAACAACTTATTTTTAAACCATCATTAACACATAAAACTCATCCAGAACTGTCTGTGCTATGGAAATGAAGGGACTGGGTGGGTGACCAGGTGTTATTGGTGAGATACTAGAAGGTTTTGAAGTAGTGGGGCATATCATATAATATCACATATATTTGGGTACTATAATTGATAACATGCTGATATTCGATGAGCACCACAATGACCGCACTTGTTTGGGAACCCAACTGGTTTGGGGTGTGCACCAACCTTACACTCTTCTACAGCTAAAGTAGAGGTGGGCGATATATCGAATATCCCCCATGTATTGTGGCTTGTTCCATGTGCTTTAAATAAAATGACTATATTGTGAACATCGACTATAACTTGTCATGTCACTTTTATAAGCCGCCGTGTTATGATTCTCTCGCTCTCTCCTGAAGCTCTCTAGCTCTCACAGGCACACACACAAAGCAGAGCTGCAGACCGTGACTGTTAAGTCACATTTTGCAACCATTGAGCACTATTTGGATTTGTGAATACCATTTATATATGAACTTGAGAACTCTTTGTTGCTCACACACAGTAAATGAATCCTCACGATTAAAAGCGTTGTTTATGTGTCTGCTAACGCTAACATCAAACTGTTGACCAGAATGTGAAAATACTCATCTGCAAGTAAAAGTCCTGCATTCAAAACCTGATTGAAGTAAAAGTAGGTATGTAAGTGTTGTTAGCAAAATATACTCCTCATACTGGAATTATTAGATTATTGCAGTGAAAAGTTGTCTGTCTGTGTTTTGCTATTGTATCTGATGTTTTTGGATTAATTTTACTGCTGCATTGATGTTGCGTTCTGCTGTTATAGATGCTGGATGTTAAAAGGTTGTGCTCATTTGAGCTCCTTTATATACTGTTTGGTAGTTTAGTCTACATAGATGCAGCCTATTTTCTAAGATCATCACATTTCTATAGCGCTGCTGTTGTCCTTTGTGAAAAGGAAAGTTGATGTTAAATCTTAACAAAAGTCAGACTACCTCTAATCCATCAATAATGCGAACACTCACCGACAGTCATCTGAAGTTTGTGGAATGAGATGTTCTTTTTTGGGTTAATGCTTTCTCCTCCACACCAGTATGTCCCAGTGTCTTCTCTTCTTACATTTACCACTGTAATGGTGATATTTCTATTCACTCTGCCATCCGTTATGAAAAACCTCCCAGTGTTTGGTGTTGCTTTGTTGGGTGGTAAGGTATCTGCGAGAGTATCACATGTAGATGGATCTTCTCCCTTACAGATGAATATGGTTTTATAAGTGCCTTTTGGATATTGGTACCAGTATGTGAGATTCTGTCCAATAGTTGTAGACTTTGTTAAGATAGGAATATCTGTAGACAGACAGACAGCATTGACCACATTTAACAACATATTTCAGAGATACCTTGGTTCTCTTATAAGTAAATCAAACCTAAAAGTGCTGAATTTTTGTTTCTTACCGTTAACTGCCAGTTGTATTCTCCCTAGTCCAGCTCTGTAATGGCCTTTATCTGATTTCACTCCACACCAGTAGACACCAGCATGCTGTGAGGACACATTACTGATGGACATGCTGAGAGTATGAGACGGTTTTGTTGATAAAACTTCCTCACAGACTGAACCGTTCTGTTTGCAGAAAAACTTGACTCTGGTTTCTTGCCTGCGTCCGCTGTAATCACATGTAATGTTGGTTTTAGCTGTTTTGTACGTTGTGTGATTCAGTGGTTCCTGGCAGTTGTCATCTGCAAATATAAACAAAAAGTAAAATCTATTAAGTCTGTCCTTTTGTCATGACTTGTTGTGTTTGCTTGACAGCAAATGTATTTTGGTTAGTTATGAGGTGATGACTTGAACTAGAAAAGCACTTGACTAAAAGTTGAATTTTCTGTCCAAGTTTGCACTATTCCTTTGTTCTTTGAGTGTGTTGTTACTCTTTAACACAGTTTCAAAACATTTTAACAAACAACATGAGAGATAGTAATAAAAAAGACTGATTTCTTACCAACTGTCAGTGTTACTTTATGCTCTTCCACATCAGAGTCAGATTCTTCGTAAAATTTACACTTGTAATCCCCAAAGTCCTCACCTTCAAGTTGTTTGATGGCCACTTTGAGATTTTTATTTCCTGTATCATGGAACAGGGAAATGTTGCCTATGATTTCCCAATCATTCTTTTTGGAGGTTCCTGTGGTTCTTCCTCTGGGATTAACCACATCAACCCTTTTATATTGTTCATCTTTGTCAGGATAATTGCAGGTGAATTCAACCCATCCATTTACACATCCCTTTACTTTCGATGGGGCCGCACAGACTGTAAAACAGAGAGAAAAGTTCACATCTAGTCTCAGAGCTTTATCAACAAAAGCTGTCTGTCTGGATCATGCTGGGAAACACACTTTTAGGATTAATGACTAGAATGAAAAAGAAATCTGACTTTGTACTTCACAGGGTTTCTGCTAGGAGTGGAAATCACAAGTTTTATTACAATATGATTTATTAATTCTTTGGACTCGAATGAATTGGAATTTGTTATTTTTAAGTCAGAGTCGATATGATTTCAATTAGATGAATGACAGATGCTCAAAACATTAGCAGGTTTATTTCTGTTGCAGCCACCACACTGGCCATTATTTCCAATCCAAAGGCACGTAGGCGTGTTATGGAGCAATAATGGAAAGGCGAGCCCCTTAAACGTGGGAGCGACCACGTATGAGGGATTTCTGAGAGCTGATAGTTCACGATTTCATGGAGGAATTGTGGATTCAAAACTTCCAGATGATCCGCCCACTTTTGAATAATTATGTGATCAATAACAGCTCTTGTAGCTCCTGTTGCATCACGAGGGAGCCAGTTCCTACTGACAAGCACATAGACATAACATTATGAAACCTACAAAAGCCAAAAAAGTCTTTCCATTGCGTTTTTTGATTTTTTTTTTGCTTAATTTTAACATAATTAATTTCATTTATCCATGTTTTAATTTCTTCTTGTCAAGATAAGATAAAGTATGTGAAAGTCCAGAATTCTGTGGTCCAAATCGTTAAACCAAGCACTGAACCTGATGCTGTCTTTTCACTTCATACTTGCACTTACCTTTTAGTAAAATGTCTATTGACCTGACCGACTTTAATAACCATAAACCTAGTTCTGCATTTACTTCCCTTCACACCTGTAATGCTTAAATAAGAAAACAATTTATCTAAAAATCAGTCTTAAATTTGGTCAAAAAATATCTAGAAAATGTTGTAAAAAGCATTAGTTTTAGGTGTCTGATGCCTGTAGACGCCCAAAGTGTTCTATTGCACTACAGTATTTTGCTTTAAGATTTATACTCTCAAAACAAGTAGCTCAAACACGAGCACAGAATTTGTTTAAAATTGTTTATTAATTTTCATTGTAATATTTTTTTACCTGTCATCAGTGAGAGGAGAAGCAGAAGAAATGTCTTCATTATGTTCATGTCGATGCTGTGGTTCTCTGTCAGATTATTAAACTCCAGCTGGTTACTTCAGTTTCCTCTCCTCTGTGTGTCTCTACAGTGTTTATCAAATTACTGTTGTGTGTAACCTAAAAACCCCACCTCTTTGTCTATTCTTCCCTTTTTTCTACTTCATTCTCTAAATTACATTTCCTTCCTCAGCGTACTTTGCGTCTTTGCATTGACAGTTAACTTGAAATAAGAGAAAAACACAATCTGAATGAAGGCCCCTCACATAAACAGTGTGTTAGAAATTGCAGAATAGAAGTTTAATACAAAGTGTCATCATTGTTCATTATCAGATTAAATAAGTAAATAAAAAATCCTTATAAAAACCAGTGACTCAGGGAATAAAATGACAAATGGAATCAAGAGGTTGTAATAATCCAAAAAGGGGAAGTTGGGGATTTCAGCATAGTGAATGAGATGTCAGTCTTTTTAAACCACGAGCTGTTGTGATGATACAAGTATGACTATAAAAATGATAGTAATCATGAAACATCCCTTACTGCCTGTGAGCATGTTACAGCATTGCCTCATCAAGCTTGCAAGCTATGAGAAGCCGGCAGGATGTGACTCAGAGTGAATTTCCTGCCAACACCACAAAACTTGAGGCTTGAGTCTAGCCCGAAGGTCTTGTGTTTTTAGCTAGTCTACTTATGGGTCCAGACAATGTAAATTTAGTCGTCAGTTTTTAAAAAAAAGAAAAGAAAAAAAAACTGCCAACTAACCACAGGGCAAGATTATGTAAAATTTGACCAAACTGTTGAAACTTTAAGAGCTTGTCATTAAAAAGCTGCTGTCATGTAATCTTCACAACCCTAACCCTAACCCTAACCCTAACCCTAACCCTTCCTGTTGGTAACTTTACATTTATTTTCTGTATCTGTCAGCAGATTACCATACAGATTTCACAAAACTTAAGTGATATTTTCGAAAACGTAATTGCGAGATGACTACGTTTCCATCGAGTGATGTATATGACTTCTCCTCTCGTGATAACATTCCAAGAAGCATGGTGATGGATGATGAAAACATTAGCAGGTTTATTTCTATTGCAGCCACTGCACTAGCTGTCATTGTTTTCAATGGAAAGGGAAGTAGGCATTAATGGAAAGGCGAGCCCCTTATGCATGGAAATTTCTGGGAGCTGATAGTCCATGATTATGAGAGGAATTGTGGATTCAAGACTTTCAGATTAGGCTCTCAACTTTCTCAGAGTTATGTGATGTAATAACAGCTCTTGTAGCTCCTGCTGCATCATGCGGGAGCCAGTTCCTACCAACAAGCATATAGCATCATGTGACCTATAAAAGCTTTAAAAAGTGTTTCCATGGCAGTTTTGCAAAATATGGCTTTTTTTGAGTTGCCTGAAATACCACCTATTGCGAGTGTAAAAACGCTGTTGCGATAAATGGGAGGGTTTTTTTGTTGTTGTTTTTTAATTGACATATTTCCATCAGGTGTATTTTATATTCACAATTTAAATGTGCACAATTTGAGGGTTAATGGAAACCCACTTTGTGTCACATGGGTTTTGCCTCTGCCGTGCCCCTTTAGGCTGCAGCCTTGAGTTTTTTCATTCCAAAAAGAAAAGTGAATGTTTCAGACAGAACAATAATCTGAGCCTGTCAGTGGCAAAAACAAATATGTTGCATGCTGTTTTGGTGCTGTCGGCTGCAGTGATTTAGCTTAATAGTAGAGTTTCCTTAACTGTCATTCCCCATTATGTGAGTATCAGTAAGTCCCCACACTGACCTCCACACACACCAGCAGATTCAATTGATTGTGTCGAAACATACATTTTAAGGCCGTCTCTCAAAACCAATAGCACCGATCATTTTTTCCTGACAGTCCTCTCTGGGTATCTTGGCTGTGCTGATGGGGAGGGACACCCACCTCATTTCACAGAACCCTAATGTGTTTTGGCCAATGCCGTAGGTTTGCAGGACGATAACGTTTGTCATCTTTTCCAAGTGAAACATAGAACAAGAGTGAAAGTGTGTTCGCGATCGGAGGGACTGCCAGCCAATCTGGAAAGAAAACACAGATAAGATAGAGATTTTATGTGTTTTCGGGGTCTGAAGAGCAAATACAAGGGCGCAAACACACATATGCAGAGCTGATTGGTGTTTATAAAGACTCTGGCTGTGATTAATGGTGATTTATTATTTATTTACAACTTGCTGGTGAGAAGAACATTGAGTGAAACTCTTGGCTGGATTGACGAACTGCAGACTATTAAGAGGATAGAAACCCCAGATGTGATTTTTGCAGTGGATTATATTGGTTTTGTTTGCTGAATTTGGTAGATTTTTTATGCCATGAAAGCATCTTAAACTTCATTCTCACCTGGCATTAACATGTCCTCATTGATGTATTTTATTTAAGTTTTTTGGGGGGGGCTTTTGCCTTTATTAGAGAGGACAGCTTAAGCATGAAAGGAGGGAGAGGGGATGACATGCATCAAAGGGCCAAGGCCGGAATCGAACCTGCGACTGCTGTGTTGAGAATGTAGCCTCTGTACGTGGGGCGCCCCATCAACCAAGCTTCTGGACATCCCACATGTCCTCATTGACGATGTTTAAATATATGTCCACAGTTGTGAATATACATTCAGATATTGTATCCTAAGTTTAAATGCATTGCTCATTTTTGGACACATATGCTATCGATAGATAGAGTATTTTCCAATTCAAGCCTCTAATTCTGATTCATTGATTCACTGAACAAATAATCAAGCCATGAATTGATTAATAAAATAATTGTTTGTTGTGCTACATTGAGTATTTGCTTCATGGTTCATCTGAGCCACAGTCAATCATGGCTGCAGAGCAAAGGTGTATTGGGCAAGTTTGTACTTCTGTATAAGCATGTGAACCACAGTTGTGAACCTGTTGTGTTAAAGAGCGAAGGAGCTAGACTGTGAAGTTTGATTGATGAGGGTTAATGTTACCCTGCAGTGAGGGGAGCTGGAGAGTGTTTACTTAAGGGTTTAAAAGCCTGTCAGTAACCACCGGCTGCAGGGTGTCCTCCTGGTCTAAACTCAGCCTCTGATTGGCCCAAAACAAGGACAGATACTCTGCGGCTGATTTGTGATGCAATCCATCCTCTTTAAAATAAATAATCCTGCAATTTAACTCTCATTGATGTTATATTTTACTTCTGAAATGCCACAAAAGTAGGTAGATAAACTTGCCTTTTAATGCCATTAACTTACAGAATTACCTTGTTAATCTTCATAGCTGCTCTTATCTGGTTTTGAATTACTTTTGTGATACAGTTAGAATGAAGCAGATAATACAGTATAAACATGATCATCACTAATGGTGGGAAATCTCCCTCCATTAACGCCAAGTCTTTGTGAAGATACAACTGCAGTGAATTCCCCTTTTTAAAGTAATGATATGTTTTCACTCCCTGAAAGCATTCCTGTCTCCTTTTCTTTCCCCACACAGAAACACTTGACAAGGAGATTAGTTTACATGCTACTGTGTGTAAACTTTGAGACATTTCATTAAATAATACATTATCATCTCTCAATGAAACACAGAAAAAGCCTGACCCCTGTAGCTGATGTTTGAGCCAGAAATGTGTGTGTTGATGAGTTCTCTGTGAAATCATCGCTAAACTTTACGATTTATCACTGTTTAATGTTCAGTGCTTTTCTGCAGATGGTTTGTGGAGGAAAAACATTTGAGATATCCCTACTTTCCCTCAGCCTGCCTGTTGTTGTTCTGCTACTGTACATTTTTTTCTAACGTTTCCCAGAATGCTTTGTGCTTAACCCCAGGGAAACATGAACTTTAATGATCACTTGTATTCAGTCCTGCCTAATTTTTAACTTTCAAGAAGTTTTTACAATAATGCACATCTAGTCCTACTTTTATGATTAAGAAGAAAACATTTTTTTATCAACTTTATTCATTTAGGAAGTTACTTCTGTCTCTAGCATGGGCTATTTCTCCCCTCAAATGTTTCCAGAAACATGGTTATCTTACTGTTCTTATGTAAAACAAGATCAATTCTTTCCGTCTGGCAGCCATGTTGTTTTTCGGACAAGCAACTCCAATTCATCACACACACGCAGGAGTGGTTGTTTGGTTCAGTACATTCTGGTCTACCTTCTCTATTTTCTCTGGGCATGAAGCACCATTTTCAAAAGTGTAGCATCTTTCTGTTTTATAGACAGCACAGTTAATATCTCAAAACTTTCAGAAGTATGCACTCAACGTTAACTACGCCATCAGCAGACCGGCTGCTGGTTATAGTTTAGTGAATCAGCTGATGTCTCCTACTGTAAACGGTGCTGCAGAACGAGAAGCGCTCAAGACGTCAGGTTTTGCCGTGTGTGTGTGAGAGACACAGACAGTGCAGGTTCAGCGAGCAGCAGAACAGTGTGTCACGTGGCAGAGACACTAAGCATAATTCAGTACATGACTGTGACATTGAGATATAAAAAAAACAAAAAAAACCTAACTGTCGAATATTCGTATTTAACGGCCAAGTCTGATTCGACTGACATAATTCTGAGTCGCAAACAGCCCTTCTTGCTCTCAATAGCGGCTGCAGCTGAGGTTCAGGGGTTAAGATATTCTTATTATTATTATTATGATTTTTTTCTAAGATTATTTTTTGGCCTTTGCCTTTATTCGAAATAGGAGAGCTTAAGAGTGAAAGGGGAGAGAGAGAAGGAATGACATGCAGGAAAGAGCCACAGGTTGGAGTCAAACCCACAGCCGCTGCAGCGAGAACACTGCCTCTGTACATGGGGCTACTGGGTGCCCCGGGTTACAATATGAATGAAAGAAAATTTAACAGCAATGTCGGCCAAAGGATGAAGTTCATTCATATAGTCGTGCATATGATCCATCATTCAGTATCTCATAATTTGTTTATAAACTTAATTATTTATTACAACTAATGGACAGCTTTTCAGTTGTAATACTAAATGTTGAACATGACTCTGAACTATGATTGTAAGCTCTTTTTTCTCTTCTTTCGTTGGCCACAGTGAGGTCAGAGGTCACGGTCAGTCACAGATTATTGGCGCTGTAGCTTGAACTAATCAAAATGCCTTGTTTTTAACATGACTTAACATAACTTGAAGAGAATCCTGTGTGAAACTTTACTACACAAATAAAGCTCTGCCAGTGTGCCGGCTTTGGTTTATTTGTGTTTAATAATATTTGTCAGTTTCACCCTAATGCTGCTTAGCAACATCATTTCCTTGAAGTATTGAAAGAATCACTGATGCTTAATAAATATCAGAACCATTATAATGTCATGACTCTTTCAGATTTAAGGCTTTGTTTGGAGACATAAAATCTCCAGTCGACAGTTTGAGTGCTGCTCAGTTCATCTTTGAGCTGCTTCGTGCAAAATGAATCATAATGTCTTTTATCTTTTTCTCAACGTCAAAAAATCTCAAGAAACATGATTTAATGACCACAATGAAAGTCCAGAATTAGCACATACAATTTTCAAGATTAACACACAACAAAGAAAACATTTTAGCTCAGCTAGTTCGATAGAATTTCTTAAGTCCTCAAGCCCATCTGTTACTTTAAAACTCCTTGGAGTTACTGAGACAAAGTTTGTACCAAATTTGGTCAAAACCTTACTGCACTTCTTTATCTTGAAAGATTCTTCATGTTAAATATACTGAAAACTTATTGCCGCTTATTGTTTGCCCAAACTTAATCATTTACGGAGCAGTTTACCCAACTTTTTCATGACCATCAAAGAAATATTTCAATTTCAATTCTGTAATAGTTCAATATTACAAGGTTTGAGCCTACAGGCATGATTAAGAGACCAGGCAGGTGAAGTTACAAGTTTAGTTGAACTTGTGGTTAGAGCTGCAACCATAATCGATAAATCAATTAGTTGTCAGCTGTTAAGTTAAAGACCAATTTATTTGATAATCTGATAATCACTTTGAGTAATAAAAAAAAAAATCAAAATTCTCAGCTTTCTCATTCCTCTGTGACAGTAAACTGAATATCTTTTGGTTGTGGACAAAACAAGACATTCAGAGATGTCGCCTTGAGCTTTAGGAAACACTGATTGTCATTTTTCACCATTTTATGACATTTTATAAACCAGACAACTAAACGATTGACCAAGTCCACAATGACAATAGTTGTTAGAGGCAGCTGTAAAAGTCAGAAAAACGGACAGTGGTCACTTGTGGACATTGATAGACAGCGGGATGAAACTGAAACCTTGTGTGGTTGTTCTTAGGTTCATTACATTGAAATTCTCAGGTTTGTTAATGAAGTTTATAAAACTTCATGAATGAATGACTGATCAAACACACATCGAATAGACCTGCTTCTGCTGTCTGCAACAGGTGCACAATCATTTACAGATACTTCCACATCGATCTCCACACTTGCTGCTTTTTTTTTTGTAATTTTTCATGGATGTAACAGGGTGGTGAGATATCTGTGTAGGAAGATGAGGTCCAAATTCTTAATCCTGCAAGCTCATATTTGTTGATTGATAAATGCAAAACCAATTCTGTAACAAATTACAGATTTGTGTAGTGATTCAAAGGTGAAAAATTTAACCCAAATGATCAAAATTGTGCTGAATCATAACCATTTCTGTTCTCGTTTGAAGACAAATTGGTATTAATATACTGTATATTTTAGACAAAAACTTCCTTCATTTTTTCTTATCCATCAACAACAATTGATGCATTTAACTTCGCAGGGTTATCCATTCATTCTGTCATCCCTTCATCTGTCTGTCCACTCTGTCTCTACACGTAAAAAAAATAAATTCTGTTTTCATGAATGAGGAAAAGCCTCTCAGATTGCATCCCATCATGTGTTTTTGCAGGTGCTGAGAATTACAAAGTGTGAGGAGGGTCATGACCTCATCCATCACAGCACTGCTACACTATCAGGTTCAGACATAATTTCACATTCTGGGCGCTAAGTGGGTCACATACACATATACATATACACATATACATATACATACACACACACACACATATATATATATTTATTTATATTAGGGCTGGCCAATAAACCAATAACGATATCAATCGCAATATAACTCTTCCTCTATTGAAATATGAGACGTAGTCGATATAATGTTAATAGAACGCATTCCAGCCATGTTTTGACAGGCAACACAAACAGCAAATTATAATAAGAATAGCGGCTCGGTGAACCAAATGCAGTGAATGACTTTGACTCTAGAACAGCTGAGTGTTTGACAGCCACAGCGTTGAAACAGCCAGATTTGCAGAGGTGGAAAGTGACTTCTTCAGATTTCTACAGACTACTTTATGTTAGTTTCAGATTTAATCAGACTTTGGATGATTTAGAAACACCAGGACGCATCACTCTGTGTCTAATCCAACTGCTTGCGCTGAGCTCTCATTATTATTACCAGGGGCAGATGTAATGTTTTGGGGGCCTGGGGCCACAAGCACATGACCTTATTTTCAGCTTTTCTCTAACAGAAATGTGCGACAGCTCGCTCCAACGCAGACATGTCTGACAGCCTGCTACAGCATGCGGACGTGTCCAACAGCTTTTTGGAATTGATTCCAGCCTTCCCATATTTCCACTGTTTATTTTTGGATTATTTTTTATCAAATGACATCATTTCAATTTAAGTGGAATGCAGGCAGCAGATGAGGTGACAGGTGTGATGTTAGTACAGACTTACCTTTTTGAATTGTTAGTCTGTATTGTTTACGATGTAATGCGTATACCTGGTATTTTGTTCACATACCGCTTGGTGTTGTTAAATCAGGTCAGCATAAGCTGTTTTGTGTGCCAAATTGAGTGGAAATCACGCCAGGGCATCGTAACACCCTGATAGTCCTGATGTTTGAACATTGATGAAAAAATTTGTTGACTTGTATTTCATTTTTTTTTAAATTTCAAATGTTAGGCATAATACATAGCGTGTCTGTCAACACAGATCTACGGGGAGAAAGTGTTAGTGTGGTCGTTTTTGGCTGCTAAGGTGAGAAAAGTCATTGCAACAAAGATTATAGCAAACAAATCCAAAACTAACAATGTTTAAGGTGCCTGCAGGAAAGAGATTTAGAGTCCATCTATTTAAAGTTTTATTATATTATTACTGATTCATTTCAGATGGATCTTTGCCATAGTTGCTGCACTACCAACAGTAATAAAAATAACAGAAGAGTTTCAGCAGTGAAAACATGAAATACACAAAAGCATTTTTGGCTTTTCTCTGTTTTTTGAAGGGTAGTGATTGATTTTGCAGATTGTAGTCAATTTTTATTACAGCCAAGATTATTTTCTCATAGAGACTCCGTCATCTGAAACCTCAGGACAGGAAATCCTTCTTTGTCCTGTTCTCTCTCGCTCTCTTTTTCTGTGTTTGTCTTTATCTGTCTCTCACTCTAAATCTTTTTGACTCCACTGTCGTCTTTATTTTGTCTGTTTCTCCTTCATTCCATCTTTTTTTTCCACTCCTGTCTCTCATCACTCCCGTCTCTTTGCCACTTTATCCGAAATTATCTTTTTTGGCTTCACATATAGAGGAGAAACTATATTGCTGAATAACTTAAATATTTAAAGATATATAAAAGCGATTACTTCATAGAGATAGAAAAGTGAAAATTAGAGACAGTGAATGCGTGATGTGAGTTCACGGTGCACAGATCAAACTAATGTCAAACAAAAACAAAAAAACAGGTTAAATAAAAGAAGCATAAATAAAACAAATAAAGAGTCAAACATTAAGTTTAGAAAGTGACAAAAAAGACAGGAACAAAAACTGAAATCAAATCCAGGAATAAAAAAAGACATCCTCATCTGTACATCCGTTCCCACAGAGGGAAGGTGAAAGGGCTGTTTAATGACTCATGTGCCCTCCTGTTATTACTGATATCAGCTTTAAAGTAAAAAAATCACCAGAATACAGAAGTGGAGAATGCAGAAATATCTCAGAGCATGTCATCTTAACCTTTTTTTTTGCATCACAGGATGATGAAATTTTGTAATGTCCCAATATTTTGAGGAATTAAAAATTACAACATTGACTGGATATAATGGGATGTCACTGACATTTAAGATGTTAAAAGCTTTCTCGTGGTGACTTGTAGATACTCATGCACCAAAATGGCTTTGCAAGTTGTGTCTTGACATACTGCACAGGTCTTCGTCTGACCATGTTTGCAGTTTTTGTTTACATGACAAAGCCATTTTACGGGCCTAAAAACACAAACTTTTAAAAATGGGTTCCAGCCTTTAATTTTTTTAAAAAGCCACCCCTTCTGTCGCAGTACAAACTGGCAATGCATACATCCTGTGAGAATAGTGACGTCGCGGCTGCACTTCCTGTATGTGCCTGGTTTTCTTCTATGGTGTGCCATAACAAAGTTAGGCTGCCAACTTCTGGCCTGGCAAATATACTACAGTGTTTTTCGGGGGGGGTTTTTGCAAATGTGTGCACATGAGGGTCATTCGCACAATGTTTATGAATGTGGCTTTTTTTAAAAACAAAAAGGAAAGACTATTGCGTTTTTAGTTTTAGTAAATTAACTGTAGTAGCAACATGTGTCTTTCCAGAGTAGCACAGAATACCTAAAACCCTTACAGGATACTTAATCAATTTTCAGTCAGCTTTGTATCATAAAAATGTCATTGTGTGTAGGACTGTACCCGACTCAGAATCATGTTAGTAGCTTCACAATGGGCTGTTCAATATGAATATTTTCAATTCGTTATTTACCCCCATATATGATTTAGACTTTGCTGGGGCTCAGGGAGACTTACAGTGTGACACGAGCATTCACATAATATAATAATAAACAAGCTGACGTCTGATCAGCAATATGCAGCAACATTTTTAGCGATGCCTCTGTCTTCTGTGGTGTCACTCTAATATCTGACATTTTTTGTGGGTCTGTGAATGCAGTGCAGCAGGTAAAGTTTTTTCACCTCTAATGCTGAATGTCAATCATGAGTTGGATAACTGATCTGTTGATACGTTGATAAGCCCAGCAGACTGAACACTTTAGTTTCACTTTTAATGCACTTGATGTTCTGCTGCCCGTCTCTGCCTCTACTTAGCTATAAATAACCCAACATTGTTTTAATACCGCTCCTAATTAACAGTACAACTCCACTGAGACTTTGGCGGGACAAATTTGACTATGCCGGCCCGCCATAGTCGTGATTATTGATGGGAAACTGGAGTCATCTTCTACACAATAGTTTCAACACATGCACTCTTTGAATGAATGCAAACACAACAAATAATCCTACAATCAAACTCTTTTTAAAAATGATGCAATAGGAGGAGCAGCTCTATGTATTGCAGCTCTGTGCACCAGGCTCTCCATCCACTCCTGTTCCCATGAGAATGATCTCCGTTTGGGGCAGAAGCCACTCGCTGTGTGACCCCTCTGCTCTCCCCCAAAGGACCAATTGGCTAACATTAAGTAAGCGACCCGGCCCCGCCAAAATTAAGATATATCCCTGCAGCACAGCAGTAACAGTAGACTGAGGTCAGGGCAGGCTCAAAATAAGACTGTCTTATGTCAAAATAAATGATGAGAGCAGCTTTTTATCTACGTGTCCTCTTTGACCGGCAGAGGATGGGGCAGCAACACATCGTCTCTACTGAAACGTCACATGTCTCTTTGCATCTTTTTTCTCTTATTGTTTTAAGTTGAAATGTCACGTTTTATCTTCTTGCGCAAATCCATAAGTGTGTCTCTTATCGCTCTGCTTTTATCAAAGAATTTTATCTGTATTTGTATCAGTCAACTTCTGCAGAACAGTTTATCGCTGTGAAAATAAACTCAATAATTGACAACTCACATGCTCCCCCCTCCACATGTAGAGCTTGTGTTTCATAAGCCTGGGACCAAGCCATCTGTCTGGAACTAATCTTTGTATGTATTTCCATGTAGAGTGAAGAGCAGCAGGACAGATGAGAAGGTACATCCTGCAACAGACACATTTTAAACCAAACCTACGTGGACTACGTGGTTCGCCCCGGCCCCCTGATCTCCCATGATGCCCCAGGGCATGGCTGTGTTTAGAGGACAGAGTGAAATCTCCAGCTTCCAGTTGCTGACTCAGTATAAATGACCATACAAGGCAGTGGGATTTACTTCAGAAGAGAAAGATCTTTTAGGAAAAGAGATTACAGCAGCTACAAGGCCATGTTTCTCTTTCTTCTTCTATCTGTCAATTTCTTTCTATCTTCCTTCTGTCTGTCAACAATTTCTCTGCTCTCTCTCTTTTTCAGTGTTTGTCTGCTCTCTTTTCTTGGCCACTTCTCATTCCTTCTTCCCTTCTTTTCTTTCCCTCTCAGCCTACAAATATAGAGGGCACTCTAATAGACCTCCCTCAGGTCTCCTGTCCCTCCACGCCTCCCTCTCTTCCTCCTCCTCCCCATCTCCCCTCCCTCGCTCATTCCTCCTTTTCTTAGCCAGTCTCAGATAAGAAGGGGGCAGAAGTATTTCTCTTCGGCCACTTCTGAAACTGGAGCCACTCAGAGAAGGATGTTTTCACCTTCATCTTTTTCATTCTCCCCTTCAGTTTGGACATTCATTATTCCCTATCCTTAATTTGCCCATAACCTCTATTTTTACCTCTCTCTACCCACTTTGCTTTCTCTCCATTCACATCTTTTTCCTGAGCTGGTCTGGACCTGTACCTGGCTTGTTTAGGAAAGGAGAGAATATCAAGAAAACCATGAAATATCTGCTTAAGGTCAAGCCAGTGGACCCATCCTGAAAAATCTTCATCAACAAGAAGAACGCAACAACAGAGAACAAATTTAAAACCCAAGAACTAAAAAGGAAAAAGAAAGTAGATGGACCCATGTATTGAGCAACTAATCTGATGTGAACCTTCAACACAATTGAGAAAAAAGACCACAGGACAGGTGGGATTTTTTGGGGGTTTTTTTCCCAAAAAAGTTTGGTCCTTCTGATGTTAAACAGTGCAAAAGCACCTAAAGGGACTGAGGGTGCAGGATCAGACCTCATGGATTGACAGGTAGGTGCAGAGACATCCTGCACACATGTTTTCATAAAGTGAATTGGGGTCAAAACGTGAATGAGCTTCTCTTGACCCTCTTTACAGTGAGAGAGAACACTTTATTACAGCTGAAGAGAGCGTCATGAAAGGCTTAAATCTCAGCCGGGGGTTGTTGCTGCTTCTGCTGCTTTGGATCTTGTCGGCTGTCACTGATGCAGCCGGTGCTGCGAGTGCAGAACGAAGAGGAGCTGGAAGACGAAGAGGAGGCAGCAGCAGCAGCGGTGGAGGAGGAGGTGCAGAGAAGAGAAGGACGTTTCACCGCATCCAACATGGCCAGTGCAGCTACACCTTCATCCTGCCGGAGCTGGACGGATGCCAGGGCGGAGGTTCGCCGTCACAGACTGAACACTATGGCGTCTCTCGTGGCGGGGCAAGTGTCGTGCAGAGAGACTCGCCACCGATCGATGGCGAATGGTCGTCTCAGAAACTGCAGCGCCTGGAGAGCACAATGGAGAACAACACGCAGTGGTTACAGAAGGTAAGACACATACTATCTTGCTCTTTTAATCCTCTTGTTTGGAGATCTTTTGCATGCATCAACATAACAAAACTTGTGTAGAAAAAAAAAGTGTACTGTCTACTGAACTTTGCATTTTTACAGAGGACAGATAAAGGAATTTACAATTTTTTTTTTTTGCTTTTCACCAAGAGTCTTGTATCTGACCAAAAAGGTGAAGTTCGGTAGAAAATGTTGCTGCATTACAGCTTAATAGAAGATCTTGGGTGCATCAGTAGATATGGTGAAATCAAACACTCCAGTAAAACGCTGAACATGACAAAAGAGAAGTAATAGTGTTTTGGAGTATTGATAACACAAATATGTTGATGGATGATCCATGCAAGAATGTTTAACCCCTTGATTGACTTGGGGAGACAAAACAATAAGAATGTACCACTCCTGTGACTCAGGATTCCTTCAACAGAAATGTCATTCAGTTTAGCAGCTGTGTACGCAATGTGTGTGCGTGCGTCTGTGTGTGTGTGTGTGTGTGTTTAGACTGTTACTAGGTCTATTTTCTTGCTCTGCAGAGCAAAGATCAAAGTTTGGGGTTATAACTGTGGATGAATGGCAGCTGGTTTCAATCAGTAGAAAAGCAGTGAGTGCTTTCCCTTTCTGTTGTCTGTAGAGGCTATAATTCCTCAACCTGCTCAACCTGTGGTTTCTTTAGAGATGTGACTGCAAACTGTATAATGAGAGCTAATTTGAAGACTCATTTACCCATTACCTTGCATCTGTCCTGCAGAAGTACTGCAGAAAGTTTGGATACTCTGTGTATTGACATTTAGCAGGTCTAATGTGTAGCATCACCATCCTCGTTTATCATGTTAACTAGCACTAAAAACAAAGTACAGCAGAGGCTGATAGGAATGTCATTAGTTTCGTAAGTCACGGAACAAAGTATTGGACGAATAACATTTTTTTAACCTGATGGTGATTATCATTGTACCTGAATCTTTAAAATTATCCAACATCATCTGATGATGGTGCTAGATGGAAAGTTAAGTTATTATTTAAAGTCTGCAGAAAACTGTGTCCATATCCACATTGCAGATGTTGAGATATTTTTCTGGAGGAAATTTGACCTGCTGGTGGCCAAACAGAAAGTGTCAGGGATCACCAAAGTTTGTAGACTTCATCACTTCTTCACTTTTATTTTTAATTGTTTTACTGCTTTAAATAGGTAAAATCCTTTGTCGTTGCATGCAGTGGATTGCTTTGCTCAGTACCTTCTCACCCCGCTGTTGCTCTCTCTCTTATCATCATGGGACTCCTGCTGCAGGAGTGTGAGCCCCACGCCTGGGACAAAGTTACACACACAGTGACAGGGTTGGCTGTTAGCATTACATGGCTAACCTTACCAAATAACTTGTTATTAAACGGTTAAACAAGAGAGTCGAGCCGTTTTTGTGTTGATGTCGGGCAGACATTGAACTGATCGAAGGGAGAGGAATCAGTTCTTCAGTGCTGTGTCTAACTTTTTTAACACTTGTACTCACCATATGTGGACTTGTGGTTTAACAGGCTTAGTGAAGTCTGGTTGTTAAATGAATGAATTTCAGATACAGTTAGTTGTTGGCCACCTCGTAACCCTTTTCTTATGTCAGATTTTTTTGTGCTCTAACATGGAAATTACTTTATATACCCATCCCTAAACCATATAGCCACACTGATAGCATGGCTCTAGGGCTGCAACGATTCCTCGAATAATTCGAGTAACTCGATTACAAAAAATGATCGAGGAATTTTCTCTGCCTCGAGGAATCGTTTAATTTTGCCAGCTCAAAGCATGGTATTTCGCCCGGACTACTTCTAATGCGGCACAACGTGCGGACGTCACGCACGTAAAGGAATAAAAAAGAGGCGGCGGATATGTTTGGTTTTAACCATGGATGTAGAGGTAACGACGAAGAAGGCGACGAAAGCGAAGAGAAAGGCACAAAGAAAAGGCAGAAAATGTCAAAAGTGTGGGAGCATTTCAAGCTGGACACCAAGGCGAACACTGCTGCGTGTATTCACTGTAAGACAGCGCTTGCATACCTCAACATTACGTCTTCAATGCTGCAGCATCTCCACCGAAGGCACCCTGTTTACTCCGAGAGCGGAGGACCGTCACCCGAGACGAGGCAAAATGAAGTTAACGTAGCGCTAATTAATGAGATTAACGTTACTGTACCTTGCTAACATAACGTTAGCCCTGCGGAGGGCTAGGTTTCTATTAATTATGATTACTGTCGATGCGTGGCTAACGTGCCTTTCATACAGGCTTTATTTAATCTGTAAAAACACAGCGCTGCAGAGTGATGAGGGTGGAAAATAAAAACATAATAAAGCTAACTGGGTAGTTAAAAAAGGAAACCAATGGTTCACTGTTAGGTGAAATGTATTATTGTCTCATGTATATTTATAATTGCTCTTTAACTAAACAAAAATATGTTTTATCCGATTACTCGATTAATCAATGGAATTTTCAGTAGAATACTCGATTACTAAAATATTCGATAGCTGCAGCACTACATGGCTCAACATGCAAAACCAGAATTTTCAAGAATAAATCTAAGCAAAACATTACATTCAGCTAGTCGGCATAAAGATTGGTGTGAATATTGTCAACTCTCTGATGATTCTTACTGGAGCCACATTTCTTCAAATACTGCCAAGTGAAGTGTAATTTTGGTTACTGATGTCGTGGAAGGCAGCATTTTAAGATGAGTGCACCATATGAAACAAAACTCTCACCAGGTATCAATAGAAACCCTTCCTTCACCTCACTGGACAAAACTGTCAGTTGTTGAGCGGCCACTGGTCCTTGTTTATGATTTCAAAGTGAATAGACACCAATCATTTGATTGACACATTATTAGTGTGCCTTTTTAGTGTGTCTCTGTATACGGACCACACAGCGCCTTTCTGCGTCTTGCAGTTGTTGCAGTTTCTCTGTCATCTCCTGATAGTTAAAACATTCGCTCAGATTTCCTGCTGATGTGCAGATTGAAGCGGTTTGAGTGCGGCAGGTGATGTTGATCCATGAAGTCGCATTAGTGAAAGAAAACATTTTTGAGAGGAATGCGTGTGCTGGGAGTCCCCATTCATCATCATTAGAATAATTTAAACGTTGCTGCTGCAGCAGCGTGAATGATGCTTCTGTTTCAGAAGTCAGTCTGTATGAATCATAATTCTTACAGAAGGAATGCAAAGTTAACACATGATTTATTTAGTTTTCTAAATGTTGGGTGTCTCCATCATGGCCTTTAGGAAGTTGACATATAATGTAGACAGTGTTTAAAGAGAAAAAATGCAACTTCAATCTGGGTGGTATCCTAAAAATTTGAGAAGTAAGCAAATATTGTATGAAGCCCTTTTTTACCAAAAAGTTCCAGGAACTATGGAACCAATGAAGCTTATCTTAGGAACTAAACTAGGAAATGACTACAATGATCACCTTATGGTTGTATCAGAGAACCAGTCCAGCTACTGTTGACATCCATGTCTCTGAAAACATAGATGCTTCACACACATCTTCCCCCGGCAGCACAAAAGGTCTATACAACCATCACAATTTCAAGACGGGCAGTCCTGGTCCAGTCCTTGTAGACAACCGTTCAAAATTGTAAGAAATTCCCTAAAGTTGCTTTTGAGATATTGTGATGATGAGAATGACAAAAACAAGGTCTCAGTGAGCTTGACCTTTAACCACCAAAATCTTATCAGTTACTCCTCGAGTCCAAGTGGACCTTCGTACCAAATTGGAAGAAATTTCCTCAAGGTGTTCTTGACATATCATGGACAACCCGAAAGCATAACGCCTCCGGCCACAGCTGTCACCGGCGGAGAGGCATAAAAATCGCTTCTGCACATTCATGTTTGTTTTCAGGACACCTAAAGAACTTTGAGGATGGTGTTGTCAGCTTGTTTGAACCCTCGTCTCTTTCTCATGCTCTCTTTAAAAATAGTTTTTAATATGAATAAATAACAAGAAATGGCAGATCCTCTGCCTAATAT
The DNA here is from genome assembly GCF_026936395.1 of Plectropomus leopardus. Classification (NCBI taxonomy): domain Eukaryota; kingdom Metazoa; phylum Chordata; class Actinopteri; order Perciformes; family Serranidae; genus Plectropomus; species Plectropomus leopardus. The sequence continues at coordinate 39,937,929 of NC_142177.1, forward strand.
CGACATCAGAGTAGATAAACTCAAGTTTTAGTTGCTGTTAATTCCTGAGGCTTTTGGAAAGTACTACAACCAAAACTTACAAAAGAAATGAGTGAATGTTTGACAAAATAATTAGCAGGTTGAAACATTCATACTTGCAGACCCAGTGAGAAATTCTTTAATAGATTTCATGTTCACATGGCCATCAATAAGGCCCAAAACAAAAAAAAACAAACAGAATATTTAGATCTCAATACATTGAGACCATAAGCAGAACACATTGTTCTTTGTGTTTATAAAGTCAGAGCTCTGGAAAAGTAACGTAATTCTCAAGTTTACATGAAATTCTATTCTTTTCAAGTAAATCAACGTGTTATCATCATATTTGGCTGACGTGTTTGATTGATAATTTACTTACTTCTCTTAAACGCAGTTTACAGGATCAAATACTTAAATACAGCTTAAATAATCTGTCCTCAGGTCAGATGGTGTTATGCATCAGTTTGTGATTGATACTTTTAGATACATGCCACTTTATGTATGTCAGTTGTCAGTTGATTTCTCTCTCCTGTTGGCTATTTGAGTGTCTGAAGGAGGGCTCAAACTTTAATCACTGAGATTTCAGAAGTGTTTTTAAGTTAATAAGCCGTATATGTGTTTACCACCCACACTGTTAAACCTCAGAGGAAACGTGGGTCAAGTCCAGAAGGTCTGCAGCACCCTGACAGGAGACAGAGAGATGACCTCTCACCCTCAGGTTTCAGACGTCAGTATCTAATCACTCTCTCACTCAGTCATGTTTGTTACCATCGTCTCATTTAGGTTTAATTCAATTCAGATAAAAGATAACTACATCTCCTCTCCATTTCTCTGTCCCTCGCTCTCTTTCCTCTTTTTTTTTAACATCTTTTATCTCCCTTTTCTCTGCCTAAAGTTACATCACCAAAAGCTGTTTATGGTATTTTAGGATTGAGTTAAATGAAGTGACATATTTATATTGTTTATTTTATCAGACCAACAGTCCAAAACCCAAAAATATTTAGTTTATTATAATGTCAGACAAGGATTTGAAGCTCCAACAAGATAATGTTGGATTTATTGCTCAAACACGTAAAAAGCTAAAATGATTTATTACCAATTTTCGATTGATTTCGTGTAGATTTATGTAGAATAAATAATTAACGAATCCTTTCAGCTTTAGTTTCTTACAAGCCGAGGCTTCGTGCAGACACGTATTTTTCTGGACGTCACTTATGTTTTTTTAGTTGACTGCATAAGAAAAGTTTTGAAATGACAAAAGAGAACCAAAATTGCACAAAGCAAAGTTTTTCGACAGAACCACAGCTGTCTTGTGTCTGCAGTCTGGCTGCAGTAAAGTATGTAATTCCCCAACCCCCACAAACTGAGACACAGTAGATTTACTCCATTTGTTCAAATTCTTCTCAATATTTGCGTTTCTCATACGGTCACTGGTGGCATATGTTCTCTCTCAGAGCTCAGGAAGTCACAAATCAGATCAGCCGATGTCTTTAACTTTGGTCAAACTGCAGCACAGATGATGGAGCAGTGAGTGCAGCATTTGTGATGTTATTTCACTTTGTTGCTTTTGAACTGCAGAGACAGTGTCAACCAAACAGCTGCAATATGACAAACTTGGATACCATTTTTCTGTAGAAGATCATCAAAAGTGTAAGGTTAATGTGCTGCTTAAAGCAGTGCTAGTTTTAAGCATGCTAATATGCTCACAAGCACAGTGCGAACATGTTCATAATAAACCGGTATATTTACTGTGTTTACAATTTTAGTTTAGCACCAAGCGCCAATTTGGAGTCAACAGTTTGGAATTACAACTTCTGGGTCTGTCACATGATGCCATAGGGGCAAAACAGACTTTCCAAAGACTTAAATTGTGAAAGTGACATGTGCAAATCAGTGGATACAAATTTTCGAGTGTCACAACCTCCAAAATAATTAATTTTGCTATCAGGATTTTAACCATTTGGTTTAACGTTAACGGAGCACTAAAATGTAAGTTAGTCATTCAGACAGTGAAGTTTCTAGTATGCCTGCTCTACAGGCCCAACCACTACAGCAGAAAATCAAATTATTGGGCTAAAAGTGTCACTGAGCAACTCTCATGGTAATAAATTGGTTCACACATCCAATGTATGTCCAGTTGTCTTTATACACTCATAGTTTAGTGTGTTAATTAGCACTGGGGGATATCATAAGTTCTATAGGTATTTTATATTAAACCAAAGAGTAGGAAAAAACAAAAAACTTTTTATAGAACTTTAGAGTTTACCAAAGTTATTACCATTCATCCTGAAGGGAACATGAATGTTTATACCAAATGTCATGGTAATGCATCCAATACTTGTCCGGACATGTCATCTCAAGCCACAGGTCAACCTCATAATGGCACTAATTGAAGGGTTAAAGGATCCTCAAGGTCAATAAGGTTCATCCTCTGAGGAGCATATGTAATAAAATTATTAGAAGATAACAGTATAATGTCATTACCATACAGGATTTCAATGAAATTAAGTCTGAAAAACACCCACTGGAATTTTAACTCATTTTGAAAATTATGTGAAGGTAGCATTGGTACAGAGTCTTTGTTTCTATTATAAAAGTAAAGATAAGTGAGATCTTCTTAAGCTTTTATATCATCATGAATTCAAATACAATGCATTTCTGTACCAGCAATAGTAAGCCTGTTCAAAGTGTAAAGTTTCAGTCGGTCGCTGGTTTCAGTGTGGTCTCTGCAGCAGTTTGGCGGTTTAGGAGTGAGTCTGTCTGTAAACAGCAGTAAGTGATGTAGTTAACAGGGGGCTTGTTTAGTTTTCTGCCAAATGACTGACTTCAAATGGACCTGAGACTTGGAGAGAGACAGGAAAGCCACTGTGGTGAGATCACAGCCCGGCTATCGACTGCTGCTGCTACGATACGATGCTTTGATGTGCTCAGACGTTATTTTGATGATAACCTGCAGAGAGACGCAGAGAAAGAAAGACAGTGGCAACTCAGAAATATCTGATGGGATAAGAAGAAAAAAAAAGATTTTAAAGATGGCACAGGATGCATATTTTATTTTAAGATATATTGTAGTAACTTTCAGTTTGTTTGAAGGGTAATATTAAATTTATGTAGAAATAAACTCACAGTTTGATGTCAAATGTCAGTTGAGAGCAAGATTATCTGCAGTTTATGGTTTTTATTATATTGAGGAAATATTGTTGTAAATTTAAGAGATTCCATATGTGCATTATTTTGAGGCGCAAACATGTTCATGATTATAATTTTACTACAGCAGGCAAAATGTTTTACAACTTTTATAACCAACATTAACTTTTTTGAATATCAGCACACATCTGAGCAGAGTTGAAGAAGAGTTGTATGCTTCATGTTAAGATGTTTAATAAGAGCTTTCCAAATGAGGAAATGATTAGGATAAAATTCAGTTAAATGAAATGAGAATCGGTGTGCCAATCACTTACAAATGTTTTTGCCAACATTTGCACCTCGAAGCCCAAACAAGAAATGAAAGCACTAAGTAATAACTCATAACAATGGCTTTACGGCTCTGCGAATCACTACTTTTTATAACGACAATAAATCTGAAATGTAATAAAATTATTTTAAAGGGATCGCTCATATTAAAAGGCTCTCACTTGGCTTTTGCTTGCATTGCAACAGAGGATGTTTGCATAAAGTTGAGCTTTTCTCAAGTTTCCTCTGTTGTGCAGCTTTTGAGTCTGTGTGTGAACAGCTCATCAGTACTTGGTGGATACCAAAACAGAGCTAAAATGAATAGTTAGCGGAAAGATTCTGCTTTAACTCAAAGCAGCTGTTAAGATGGCATATTTGTGCCTTGAGAAGGGAGCGCATCCTCAGAGACCGACACGTTTAACAAGAGTGGCAAATGATAATCAGATTTTTCCAATTGCCAAGACATACTCTGATATATGTGTAAAAAGAGCTTCACTGCTTTCTCTGTGATACACTCCTAGACTAATGCATTTCCTTATACAAAGAAATTACTAATTGCCAGTAGTGGGCATGCTCGTGTCAGTTTAGAGTGCTTCTGATTCACGGACATACACATGGTTTTAAGAACAAAATTGGCTGGTGCACACATGTAATGAATCTGATGGTAATTTTGCATTTGTTTTGTGTGTAGAGTCAGAACATTTGTACTCACATTATAGTGATTGAGGCCCAATAATGAACTTTACTGTGAGTATTTGCAGAAACAGCTTGAGTCTGGAGAAACACCTGGTCTGTGCTCCATCATCCTTTACGACCACACATCAAACAGCAATGAGCAGACCCCACTGTCAGCACTAATAACTGCCTAATGACAGCCATTATCAGCCTCCCGCAGTCTAAACACAACTGCTGACAATTCAGCTCCCAATCAGCCGTGACTGGCTTTTCAATACAACGTGAACATGTCAAGAATCAGTGACTTCTGATAAAACTTCTATCGAAATCCAAATCAGTGGAGCAAACTTTGGCATTCTGAGGTCAAAGACAGTGATCTACTTTGTCATCCATTAAATCCTGCCTCCTTCTCTGCTGCTGCTACAGCTCTCCAGTTTATATATTACTAATATTTGGAAGTCGCTCTGGTGCTCCGTGGTCGCAAAATGTGACTAAACAGTCAAGATTGGAGCTCTGCAGATAAAAACACTAAGCCTCACCTGGCCACTACCAACCATTAAGTTAGCCTGTAACCACAATGTTGTTAAATGTGATGATTTATTCTCTGTAAGCTGGAGAAAAAAACTAACAGCTCTCCAGTTTATATATTATTAGTATTTGCAAATCGCAGTTGTGCTACATGGTTGCAAAATGTGACTAAGTGGTCACAGTCTGGAGCTCTGCAAAAGCCCTGTGTGTGTTTGTCTGTGAGAGACAGAGAGCTGCAGAGGAGAGAGGATAAAACGAAAGGCCAGTGGCTTATTAAAACGATGTAATAATTTGTACTCGATGTTCACAATAAAGTCAGTCTATGTATGGCACATATCTTGAGCATATTCGATATGTCGCCCACCCAGACTTTCACTGTTTTTGAATCACTTGTGATCGTAGTTTTGGGATGTAAGAACATTCCCTTCTTCCTGAAGTTAACAGTTTATGGATTTTTGTCTCTGGGAGTTTCTCTGAGTTTATTCCTCTGTTGGGAGAGGTTGAAATGATTATTGAGGATTGTATGCAGTGATGGGAACAATTAGGAATGGTTTTACCGCAACAGGCAGTTTTATTGTGCTTCATGGGAGTGTGGTGGTGTGTTTTAAACCGTCTCATAAAATGTTTGACTGCTGTTTTCTGGCAGAGGAGCTGGTGGTTTATGACCTGATAATGTAAAGGCCGGGTCTCACAGCCAGGTGCTTCTGTTATACGCTGCAGCTTTACTGTAGTTTAGCATCGATTACATTGACCAAAGAGAAAACTAAACCAAAAAACAAAAGAAGTCATAAGGTTATTTCTTTTTTGGTTTGGTGATATCATTTTATTAGATAACATCATATAAAAATAAGATTGGAAAGGACACTGAATTGCACAACAAAATAAAACAAGATCCACCAAATGACGAGGAAGCTATAAAAGTAGAAATTGAAAACATAAAATGCAGAACTAATGGAGGAAATAGACTCACAGGGGAAGTATCTGTGGTCATGAGTGGGAGAGTTTGTGTTTGTGTGCTCTATATTCCTTTTTGAATGTAACTGAGACAGACGTCATTAAGAAAAACGTACACATTAGCCTGCAGCCTGAACAAGACATCCATACATGGTTATGTGGTTATCACGGCTAAATTAATCTAATCTTTACTGAGAGACACGATCCTCAAAAACTGTTTTTCATTGCAGTAATTCATATGACAGAGTTATGTTTTGTTGTAGTCTTAAAGGGTAACTTTGGTATTTTTCAAACTGAACCCTTTTTTCCCACATTTTTATATCTAAGTGACTAATGGAGACAACAGTTTTTGAAATTTGCCAACTGTTGCAGCAGCAAAACAGGCCACATTATAACCACTCGGGGAAATTTTGCACAGTTCATTTACATCCACTAAAGTGCATGTTTTTGCCAATGACAGGCTCAGATTTTTATTCTAAGTCTCTGACAACGTAATGTAAAGGATCCCTACAGAAATATACCTTTTTGTTAAAGAGTAAGATCCTTTTTGTTTAAACAGAAACGCTCAAAATGTACTGCTGCCAAAACCCACCAGACTTAGTTTAAATAAATGTGAGTTTATTTCAACCAAACCAGACTTGGTGATTGTTGGAACATCAAAAGACAGATACATTTTTTGGGAGTTATTTGCGGTTATTACAGCCACCACACTAGCCGTTATTATTTACAATCAAAGGCCACTTAGGCGTGTTATGCAAGCGATAATGGAAAGGTGAGCCGCTTATACGTGGGTGCCGCTACGTATGAGGGATTTCTGGGAGTTGATGATTTCACAGAGGAATTGCGGATTCAAAACTTCCAGATGATCAGCTCAACTTTTGAAGAGTTATGCGATGCAATAACAGCTCTTGTAGCTCCTGCTGCATCATGAGGGAGCCAGTTCCTGCTGACAAGCTCATAGCCATAACTTCATGTGACCTAGAAAAGACTAAAAAGTGATTCTATTGCAGTTTTGCTTTTAAAAATTGCATGAAATACCACCTCATGATAGTTTTTTGTTTGTTTTTTTTTCCAAAATTGATGTGTTCACATTAGGCATTTTTCAATTTCTGTAGTTTTAGTGTTAATGGAAACCTGCCTAATGCTAAAAGTGCTAAAAGTTTTTTAAATGGTGTCTGGTGGATTTGTGATAGTGATTGTGGGGCTGTTTAATGAGAAATTAGATCCGGGTTGAAAAAACCATACACCACTTTTCCAAAGGATGTTCCCTCATTTGGGGTGTTGATGATGATGATGGTGAAGAACCATTTATGGACCTCTTGTGCACTCTGTGGAAGAATCCAGATTTTCTATGTTTCTCTGCTATAGGCTGATTAACAGGTCAATGAGTTTTTATTTTATATCTGTCATCTCTCTCTCCTTGTCATGAGGTAAAAAGCGTGCAAATTGAGCATGTTATCAGAATAAGAGGTCTCATTTTCAGCTTGACAACTGTGAATTTTTGAGTTTATCCAATCTGAATATGTGACGCAGGCGCTGACGTTTTCAGACGCCTCTTTGTCTGCTCTGCTCAATTTATGCTCTTGCGTCTATTTTGAAAGTGTTGGTGGGGCTTTTTGTGGTTGGCGTTTGACGGTGGTGACGTGTAGCTGCGAGTCACTCATGATGAGGAAGTCAGCTCACCAGTCTGGCAGAGGCATTGTTATTGTTCCGCATTTAAGCTGAAAAGCGGAGGCAGTAACAGTGCTGAATCGATGACTGTGTAAAAACTGTGAGCCAGCAGGAAGGAATGAGTTTACCATTTTTAAAATGTGTTATGTGCGTGATTCACCATCAGGAGATATAAAACACAGCTAGCAGCAGCTAGCAGATAACTCGAGGTAAAACAGCAACCGAAAGATCTGCAAATTTGGAAAGTTACCAGATTTTGCTGTTGAGTGATGGCTCTTGACTTTAACAGTACTCTTTGGTACAGAAAGCTGCGGACACAATGCAGCAGCACAGAGGAAGAAGAGAGACTCTGCACTGTAGGGCTCTGAGATAATATTCTCTTTTCTGCTTAGAGGTGGTGAATTTACAGCTCACGACATGTCTCTGAATTTTGCTTGATATCTGGTGTTGGCAAAAAATATTGCAAACTGCCAATCCCTCTATAGCACCGTTAGCATGTTTATTAGATGTCATAAATGTTGCTGTTTAAACTTTAAAATAAAAATATATTTTAATATTCAGACAATACAATATAATCAGACAACACATCATTACATGAACTTTTTTTTCCTTTATTAAGAATTCTACTGAAGAAATGAGATAAACCATAAACCATGCAGTCTGTCATGAGTCCTCCTGGCTGCTCCTGTGTGCTCTCTTGTCTTGTTATCAGGCAGCAGGATGATAATCTCCCTGCAGCTGCTCTCTGACCACATGTGGCTCATTTTCAGGCCTGGTTACCGAATGATTCCACTGCCCTGTAAAGAGGAAACGCATAAAAAATAAAAACCTGCCAGTTTACGGGAGTTTCTTTTTAGTGGGAGCCAGGTCGACCTTCTGTATCTCTGCAGCTGATTACTGGACTGTTATCATCACTGAATCTGAGGCTGACTCACTTCAAACAAGCTGACAGAGGCAGAAAGAAAGAGAGCCTGCAATTCACACAAAGCACACGTAGGAAGATTCACTTCTCTACCTGTTTGACGAATTATTTTTCCCTTTAGTTTAGATTATTTATAGACATTTATTGGCATTGGAGAGTTGACAGTGAAGAGACAGAAAACAGACAGGATGTGCGACATGCTACAAACGTCCCCAGCTGGTATTGAACCAGGAGCATTACAGTTATGGCGCATATGTTGTTACCTCTCAGCTACCAAAGCACAAGAGTAAAGTGAAAACATGTTCTTAATCTCACATACAGATAAGAAAAGATCTGTAAATCTGTAAAAGCTGTGATATTTCTTTTCTTTTCCCCGTACCTGGAGCCTCACAATTTTATCAATTTAACAAACTGAATTTAAATATTTCCTTTTATTAAATTAACAATTCTTCAGTTTGAAGAGTACAGAATGTCTGAAAATGTAAGATCATGTGACAAAACTTTTTAAAAATCCTATTTAACTGTCTATCAGCAAATCTCCATGTTCCATGATTTTATTGAAGATATTTTTCAGACTTTTTGATCTCTCTCTTTAGCTTTTTTAAAAATCTGATTAAAACCTTAAGAACATGTATAGATACTGGCTCGAAAAAGACCTAACTGCATAAACCAGGCTGAGGATGATGACAGTGATGGCAGAGGAGCTTCAAGTGTCCGTGCTGCTGAAAACTGAAGTATAAAGTTGGATTTAAAAAATCCAAATCTGTTTCAATATCTCATTGTTGTCCTTCCCAGAAGTCATGATTGTTTATGAGAAAGCAGAAGGCATCTGCATGTAGTTACAGTAAATTTAAGACATTTTGATAAAATAGTGTTTTCTTTTAAGATCATTTTTTGGCAGTTCTGCTTGTTAATAGAGATAGGAGGAAGACAAAGAGCCGAGGCCAGACTTGAACCTGCACTTCTGTGGTACAAACTCTTGAATGGTGCACGCTCTACCCACTGAGCTACCAGGTGACTGTAGCTGCTTCACGACTTGACCAAACAGAAAGATAAAGTTCGTGAAAGGAGTCTAAAACAAAGAAGTATAAAGATACATAAAGGGAGTATATGTCAGAGAGACGGAGGATAAAAAAGAGAGGAAGTCATAGTTCAAACACTTCCAGACAAAGTCGCCTGTTAACTTATAAATCACCACAGAGGAGCAAAGCAAGCAAGACAGAGAGGAACAAAGAGGGCAGAGGAGATAAAGTAAGCTTAGATAAATGAGGGGAGGACGAGAGGGGAGGTGAGAGGAAATATAAGACAGAAACAAAGAAGAGAGGGAGGAAAGAAACACGGACAAACCTGGATTTATACTTTTGTATATTAAAAAAAAAAACTGGCAAGTGTTGAAGTTTTTAAAGTGTATGATTTTAATTCCTTTTTATTGAGGTGAAAGTTGTGAGGTTTTACATTTTAAGGGATTTTTTTTACATTAAAATGAACCCATTTTAACAGAAAACATGCAGATTATAGATAAAAAAGCTTTAATATCGGGGTTTACTATTAATTGTGTAGCATGCAGGTGAAGGTCACATGATCAGCTCCTCTGTTACCTGCAGGCAGAGTCGTGTACCTGCCAGGTGACCTGAAAAAAAGGTGATTCATGGATGGCATTTTCATTTTCATTTTGGGCTCCGTTCTGGGTAAAACAAGAACACATTGATCGGATCGTGGATGTTCATAGATCATATATATTTTAAAAATGAGAATTATAGTAGTAATCTTGTTTCGAGGGGTCAGTTTGTGAAACTAATTGGTCATATGTGCAGGTAGCGGGGCGGATGCTGCATGTTGTGGTTCTAATTCAGGACTCTGCTGCAGAGTCAGCAAAACAGACAAAACACAAACATTTAAAGTGAAAACAAAAACATAAGAAAAACATGTTTTGCAAGAAAGGATTTTAAAAACTCATTTTTGCCCGTCCAGCTAGCTACTTTGTTAGCTAGCTGGACGGGCAAAAATGACCAATGCTAGCTCGACCGCCAGGGCTCAGTTGTACTTATGTCTTTTGCAACGTCCTCGATCTTGTCAGTGACGGAAATTCACAAGTTGAGATGAAAGTTGAAATTTGGAAATTTGAAGTTGAAATTGTCGCAAAATGACTAACGGTTTTTGCGAAACCCCCCCACACACTCACTCATCACAAGCGTTGGTGCTCGGAGTCTGTACCACTGGACCATCTTCAGCACAGTGAAAAACAGAGAACCAGAGAGTGTTAGAAGATCAAATTGTAGTTAAAGAAACTACACCTTCACCAACGTTTGAGGGTTTTATAACGCGCTTCCACTCCTAGCTAGTTGGTTTGGGACGGCAGTCATGCGGTGCAGACTCCATGTGAACGCGAAAACGTAGTGGAGGTGGGTGGGAAGAGGGTGTAGGGGGTGGTTTGGGAAAAATTCTAAATGTAAACCAAGACATAACTAAGGATGTTGCACCAATCAACCAGTAGATGGAGACGTGAGACCATGAAATGAAGGCTGGCCCCTTAAAACCTTACAGAGACACCATTACTTCAGTCATCTGCCATCTACGCTCCACAGCCTCCATGGGTGCGTTTCGAATCGCATACTAGTTCTTTTTACATGTAGTAGGTACTATGACTGTCCTTACATAGTTTATACTGTTGCATATCGTCAAATATTATTTTTGGGCCACATCACCCTCCCTTAGCACTCTCTTTAACAGTAGCCAACAATCCTGCGTAGCATATTTTAAAACCAGTGGTTCCCGGCTGGTCTCGTCACAGTTCCAGATTTCTCCTTAGTCATTAGTTCAAGGCCCACACATTAGAAATTACCCCATAGTTTTTATTTTACAACATATTTAAACAACATGTTGACTTAGAACACAAAGAAATTAAACATGTTGCACGAATAGAAACGGCACTTTAAAATAAAAGCTTTAGGCCAGAAATTACACTTACAGTTTATTCATAATCGACCCGCAACCCACCTTTGGACCACAACCCACCAGTTGGGAACCACTGCTTTAAACAATGCCTATGTGCACAAAGTCACGAAGAAATCAAAAGAAAGTCGGAAAAAGTATAATTAAAAACATTTACAATCAGTGAAAACAAGATCTGAAATCCGGCATTTGAACAGCTGTAATGATGGAAGATTAAAGTTTAAGAAATGGTTTTCCGTGTTTGGTGTGGAAGAACTTGGTTGGTCTGTGCAGAGTTCTGACCTCAATCTCAGCCAGCACGAGAAAGACCAGATCCCCGAACATCAGTGTTGGACCTCTTGTGTCTGAATGGGAGATAATCCCTGCAGCAGGTGCAACATCTGGTGGAAAGACTGAAAAAACAAGATAGACCATTCAAATCAGCGGATTCATTAAAATGGTTTTTGGACAATACTTTCTTCAAGTTGTGGTTATATTCAGTCGTCTTCATACTTTTGGCAATGAGTGAGATCTCAGAGAGAGGACAGAGACAGAGAAAGTGAAGGTTTCTCTTTTTCTTTCAGTTTGTCAGACAGACGGTGATCACAGCATTTACTGCAGGAGATCACATTGACCACAAATTCTTCGTCCGTCTCTACACTAGCTGCTTAACATCACTCACACAAACACACACACACACACACACACACACACACACACACACACATACACACATACTAACTGTCTTTCTCTCTCTCTCTAGTTAAATTTGTAGAGCGGAGAACCACAGTTAAATATAATAGATTGTTGTCTCATTTGGACTCCCAGCCAACAAACACACAGGCAAACACAGTCTCACCTCTTTGAACAATGAACTCAGTGTGTGTGTGTGTGTGTGTGTGTGTGTGTGTGTGTGTGTGTGTGTGTGTGCGGTACGCACAGTGAGTTCACGAACAAATACATACCATAATTTCTGATAATTTTCCTGCAGCTGCTTTTCGTCTCACTGATTTTTCCAAACTAATTGAGACCATTTAATAACACCTAAGCAAACCCAGATACTGAGATACATTACATAAACACACACACACTTTTGTTTTAATCAGCTGATCTGTTGCACATTGCCAGACCTTGATTAGATGCATTCAGAATATAAAAACAAAGTAAAACTCTCTGTTATACAGTATTTCTCTCTGATACAACGTGTTGTAAGTTGAAACAATGTGTGTAAACAAACATATGCAGACAATGCTCCACTGATCGATTGATGTATTATTCATTGAACACATGTTGAAAGACTAACACACACACACACACACATACACACACACACACACACACACACACACACACACACACACACATACAGCATCCCTCTCTTCTCAGCTGTTCTTTCTGTTTCCCTTTGGATTGTCGTATTTATTGGGTTCATTTGTCAGTTAGCTTTTCCCAGAGAAACGCTGCTGTCAGCAGAACAGCTGGAGCAGAAACAAACCCACAGTCAGCAGCTTTCCCAGTACTGCTGTATGTGTGTGTGTAAACAACAATAATTCGATCAATATGCAGAGGCTGTTGTTTCATAGTTAATGGCAGAGGGTAAACAGGTGACAAAAGTTATTAATTCTTTGCTTTGATTGTTATGCCTCAGTGTTGGCTATAGCGGAGGCCAGAGACATTATGTTTTTTGGGTTGTCCATCTGGCACATTCTTGTAAACACAATATCTCAAGATCACCCTGAGGGAATTTACTTCAAATTTGAAACAAACATTCACTTGGATTTAACAATATACTGATTAGATTTCAGTGGTCAAAGGCGAAGGTCACTGTGACCTCTTTAGTCTCATTCTAGTAAATGTGACATCTCAAGAACACCCTGAGGGAACATTCTAATAGACTGAAGAATAAGCTGATTAGACTTGAGTGGTCAAAGGTCAAGGTCAAGCTGACCTTGTATGCATCTCATTCTTGTAAATGCAATATCTCAAGAACACCTTGAGGGAATTCCTTAAAAAATTGTCTCAAATGTTTGCATGGACTCAAAGATGAACTGATTAGATTTTTGTGATCAAAGGTCAAGGTCATGCTGACCTTACATTCATGTCATTCTCATGAAGGCATTATAACAAGAACACCTTGAAGGACTTTCCTTAAATTTGGCAGAAACATCCACTTGGACTCAAACATGAACTGATAAGAATCTGGTGGTCCAAGGTCAAGGTCAAGGTCAAGGCCACCTTGAAACTTGATGACAGAGCACCCAGAGTACACTCTGCCGCTCTGAGAGAGTGGTGCTCTGAAAAAAAATCTTTTCTTTCCTTCTTCATTGAGAACTTTATAATTACCAACAAAGAAGGCGTTCTTCAAATTGCTTCTGTCCCCAGTTGAGCTGTCAAAAATAGAAATAAAAACATACAAAATGATAGGAGTGGACCAAGATAAAGAATATAAAAATAAAATACAAACTAATAATAAAAAAAACATTAAAAATAAACGTAAACATATCATGTAATGAAAATAACTTAAGAGCGTTCTTATCTTTAACAGGACAGAGGTTTTGTGAAAACACCCAATGTGTTTGTGTGAGAGAGAGAGGCGTATGTTTTGGAGAATGTTGATATCGTGGCAGATTGCCACAAATAAATAATTGTGTGGGAAAGCCGGTATGATACAGTGGCTGATGGAAAGCTCAGTCATTTGATAACATACTCTCTCTCTCTGTTACTACCCTGATGCAGTGATACTGTAACTCAACCACTGTCCCAAAGAAGCCTATAAGTGCAGGCAAAATACTGAGTATTTAATAACAAAAACCACCACAGCCTGGGACCACGGTTGATAGTATAATGACTATATTTTAAGTATAATTTCTTAACTTTGTAAAAGTGGAATTATTGTTCAGATGCGCATTAAGCAAAATGTCCACCTTCATGCACAGGTTTAGGTTTTCTTCTTTTATGTTTGTAGTTTCACAATTTAATCAAAGTCTGTTTTAAAAGAGGACTGTGGATCCTCTGTTGCTTACATCCAAATCCAATTCAGGAAGGACCTTTAAACGTCCATAGACAACCGGAGGCATGATTACAGCAAGTGAAACCTGTTTCAATGTCCATATGGACAACTGAAAAACTTCCAACCTATCTTTTAATTATCAGGGTACTTTTAATAGATTCAAAAGCTGCATTATAAAGTTTGGTTCTCCCACATGTGACTGTTTTAAACATTTTTGGGGCTGCAGTGAGGTCCTTTTATTTGGACTGATTTCAAGTGAGCTTTAAATTGTTCACTTTAATTTCAAACTGGATGAAGTATCCCCGTTTTGATAAAATCTCTCTCTGCTGCCAAGACAGGTGGCCAAGTCAAACAAGTTTATTACGTTTTTTAATGAGTACAAGCAGTGTGACGGGTGAAAGTGATTTTATTTGATGCCGTAGGCCAAATCTGTACTTAAATGAGTATGAATCAGTCACTACTTGTAGTGGTGTACAAATACAACACCATCAATCGCGCGCGCGCACACACGCACACACACACACACACACACACACACACACACACACACACACACACACACACACACCCTGTTCTTGAGATGGATACTGATATTTCATCACTGACGTCTTTCTGGAAAGTGTTTTTTGTTCTTGGAGTAATACAGTATGTGCCGATTGTGTTTATAATGATTATTTAGCTTGTCATCGAGCGCTTAGGCTACTGCCATTAATTCAGTCCACTTAGTACTACGTGCTGTACAACGATGCCGGCACCAGATATCTCTGCTTTTATTTAGCTTTTGTTAGCTCCAATTATGTCAGTAAATAATGACGTAAAAAAAGATAAAACTGATTTAACTGATTCCCCCGAGACAACCTGGGAGAGAGCAGAGAAGGGTGGTGAATAAAAGTGAAGTTACGAAAGACTGATAATTAAAATAGAAGAATAGGAGAAGTGAATTAGACCTCTGGAGCCTGCTGCTCATCTCTGCAGCAGCTACTGGCACACCTCAATCCCTGACCGAATTGCCCGCCATTGAGTTGCATTTTTTGGGAACATAGGCGCCAGTTTTAGGCAGTGAAGGAGAATGTGTGGAATAAAAACAAGTCCAGCAATGTTTTAGCAGTGCAAAGCTCAATCTTTACTCTTTTAAGTTTTCAGTCTGTATGTTGGCCTCACTAAAAAAAGTACACAGTGTGTACACGAGGCCTGACATTAATCACTTAAACAGGGACTCAGTAGGGACATACAGCAGACTTATTCACATGTTATGTGCATAGTTGTGAACATGTGTGGGTGTAGAATAGAATAATGAAAACCAGGTCCCCACAGCTGTGGGATGTACATGTACACGTACCATTCACCCTTCTGTTGCTTACAGTTTGAATACATGCTCGGTCAAGGTCCAAAAGTAACACTTGTTAAGCGCCAAATGCAGGTAGATTTTCCTTTTGGTAAGAATATTGCCGAAAGCTATCTGCATCATTTGCGGGTACGTGGCTGTACAAAAAACAAAAAAAAATTCTTTCCACCAAAACTAGCATGTGTTCAAAAGGTTTTTTAAACGCAGTAAATAGTCCGTAGACTCCTCTCTCATTGCCAGTAGACCAGAGCTGTGTTCTGCAGCAGGAGTACGCCTTTATATTTTATTTATTGGTGTGCCACGTTAAATGTTACTTTTTCTTTTTTTTTTAATTTAAATTTGTATTGGAATTAAAATTTGTATGCATTATACAGCACAGCATACTTTAATCATTTCCTGTTTTCAACATTACATTGGGAAAGAGATAAAATAAGATAAAAAATTAATTAGAAGTATCTGTTAGTAAATGATTCATACAGACTATGTTTCTTCTTTCTTCTTTTTTATATCTCATAGTTATTCTGTCTCTCTTTCAAACTTGGTGCAGACTAATGTTGAATGATGTTTGAGCACTCACAAGTGTTGTGTTTCCATCACTTTGTGCCTTTCATATTGTCAACAGCAGTGCAATGCAGCATTCTTCCTTCTGTTCCTACCTTTCACAATAAAAGTTGTAGACACATACACTGCATCACTGCTTACCGGAGTGAACTTATGCACACGCTGAGGCTGTGGTGATGATTGATTCCATGTATTTAAATCATTTTGGTTCAAATTTTGCTCTGACCTCTTCTTTAAGTTTGCATTCAGCAAAATACCTCATCATCTCAGTCAAATACTAAAAAAGTGTATATGTGGCACACAAAGGCAATTTGTTATTTTGGCCAGTAAAATATGCTGTTTGGTTTTGTTTTGTTTTTTTATTATTTTTTTAAATTCTTCATCTACCAGTCCCCTTGTCTGGTTAATTTTGGACACTGTGCTCAATAACGAAGTGCGTACTTCAAAATAATACACGCACAGCCAACAACCTAAGGATAAACACACAGCCATCCAAACACACACTCTGTGGGATTAGAAAACCATTATTTTGCCATTACTCAGTTTTCTCTGGAGGTCTTGTGATAAACATTCATTGCTTTCAAAATGTCATCACCTCTCTGCTCCAAAGAAAATGTTAAGTGGAGTCGACAAAGTGCAGAAGGTGAACAGCAAATAGTATCATTACACACATACGCGCGCGCACCACACACACACACACCATACAATCATATGTAGAAACACTTTAGCAGGACTGATCAGTGGGATATGTGGATGTTTTTTTCCTTATGCATATCAATGCATATGAGAGTCAGAAAATTAGGTTTTGATTGATGGATAAGTCACTTTTGGAAATTGTTTACTTTATGTAGTGTAATGCTTCCAGGAACAGGCGTTACATGTGTGACTGTAATCACAGTTTAATCAGAGACAAAACACAGTTAAACAGGGCGTGTGTTTATTCCTGTACAAACTCTATAAAGACGGTCTAGATTTACCATCCTTTACTTTGATGTGTCCCCCACCCTGACACATTCAATTACCTCATTTATGTTGTTTTAGTGGACAGTTTCACTGCTGTGTGGCTCAAAGGCTTCAGTGGTCTTACCCCCACTGGCTGATACACTACAGAATATTTATATGGTAGTAAATAACACTGGTTTTGGTTTCAAAGGCTCTGAAGGATTAATGTTGTGTCTAAACGTACGTATTTTTGTAAAGGAATATTTTCCTCTGTGTTTTATCCTCTCATCTACACCAAACAGAGTTAACTGTTGGTCACTAAAACTGAGATTTTTTAAAACGCCTTCTAAGGTGCAGATTTTTCTAAACTCTGGTCACTGTTTTTTTTAGGAAACAACGTAATCCCCATCACCATAACAACAACCATGGCAGACTGCCAGTTTGCTACTTCACGCTTAAACTTATGTAATTGCGGCACCACTACCCAGAAGGCTGGTTGCTTTTTTAAACACGTGGATAGAGATTTAGTTAAAACAATGCTATTGCAGAAAGTTAATTTATATAATGTACATACATACATAGAAAAATAAATCAGTGTTCATTCCGCTTAAAACCCCCAAAGAATCAATAATGGCGTGTTTCCACTACATGGCACCGGCTCTTCTCTGCTCTGCTCTGCTGGCCTTTTTTGGTTTTCCATTCAGAAAAAATATCTGGTACCACCTTTTTGGTACCTGCTCTCCCAGGGTTTCAAAAAAGGCTGAGTACTATGAGGTACTAAAAGGTCACATGAAACACTGCAGACCACTGACTGGTCAGACAGAATTGTCACTTTGTCATCAATGCGTGCCATGCAAGGAATACCCTGAACAGCGCAAACAGCAAAGCTACTGTAGCGGCCGCAGTTGTGTGTGTTTTTTTTTTTCTTTCCCAAAATGCTAACCAGAAAGATCACGCCGTCGTCGCTCAAGGAGGTGCAAACGTTCCTCACCTTACTGGCTGACAAGCGTATCCAGCGAGTCTGTGCATATGCATGGTTCGAATTACGGAGTAGCTAAGGGGCGCTCGGCTCCCTTGAAACGTTAAGGGGGAGCTCTAAAAAACTGTTCACTTTTGTGTTATAGATTATTTATTTTCTGCACATTAAGGTTCCTGGAATAATAAAAAAAAATAGAAGTAATATGTCAATGTTGTGTGTTTATTCACTCATTACATTCCATTTCCGAACATCTGTCTCCACTGTTTAACTTCTGTGTCTGCTGCAGCCATCTATGCGTGAAGCGGTGCTGCACTCAACTTCCTACATTTCCGTAGTCACCTGAACATCATCTGACAGAAGGGACAGAGAGAGAGAAGAAATGTTACGGCAGGTATCAGTAGAATCTTTTGATTAACCATGTTATTGACTGCGCTCCCGCACACTTTATGTATGTGACATGTTTTAGTGGTGGTGCGCACTGGAAAATTGGGCTCCCTCAAAAGCCACCGTGTAATTCGAACTCTGTGTGTATGTGTGTCGCGTTGGAACTGATGTCAGGGCAGCGTCGCACGGCGTCACTTCGATGACCAGCTATTTCGAGGCGGTACTGTCTTTTAATGGAAAACAACCCCCAGAAAAATACAGGATACCAAAGGCGAGTAGAGTAGAGTAGAGTAGAGTAGAGCCGGTACCATGTAGTGGAAATGTGCCATAAGAGTACCATTAAAGTACCAGATTGATAATCATTATCAGTAAGAGTCGTGGTACCTTTAAAATCCTAACGATACCCATCCCTAGTTGTGAGATGGTCGCGAGTGCATCAAAACCAGGTGATTAGGTTTCGTTGACATAGTTTCTTGGTTAAGTAAAAAAATGTCACGATTTTGCTTATAGTAAGTAAGTTTTGAAACTTATCTAACACAACGTGACATACTTCATGTGCTGTGACATACTACTAACCTGTTACCCTTAACTTCTAACTAAAGCATCACCATCCAAAAGAGTGAGAGATGCAGTTTTAGTGTTAGTAGCTGGAGTATGCTTCGTGAAGCTGTGAAATATTCACACAGCTGGATTGTTTGTGTGTGAAAAAGATGTTTTAAGAACAAGTGATGACTGTGAAATTAGATTTTAAAACCAATAATCTCACTTAATCTCTCAAGAGTCTTATTTCTTACACCAGGTCAGATGGTGATACGAGAGCAGTTCTTTATTGTAGCTGAAGGCCGAGTCCAGTGTACCGTACGAACATCAGAGACTGCACATCGTCAGCTCAGGCATGTTTGTTTTTACAGTTTAACACGCTAAGACCTTTACAGCATCACAAATAAGCACTGTGGCACCCAGCGATGGAGCGGGACACAGGATTCACACTGAGAGAAGCATTTCTACCATCACACAGCTGATTCACACTCATGCAACTGTTAAAATATAACAAGCAGTCTTAGGATTTTTGTCATATTTAGTTCAGTTGTCATCTAACATCAGGTTATATTGGCTAAAGTCTACCTCCCCCCCAAAAATGTGTTTGTGCTCAAAATGTGCTCAAGATTTCTCCGACACTGTCTGACATGACGCATCTAGAGTTGGGCGATATAACCAATATACTCGTGGTATCGCGGCTTGTTGCATGTGAGATATATAAAATTACTTCAGTCACATTTTGCGAGCATCGAGCACCACTTTGACTTGCAAATACTATTAATATCTGAAGTGGAGAGCCGTTAGTTTGTTTCCATCTCACAGTGATAAATCATCAGGTTAAACAGCGCTGCGGTAACGGTCTAATGTAATGAGCGGTAGGTGAGGAGGTGAGGTGTGTTTGTATCTGCAGAGCTCTGATCATGACTATTTAGTCACATTTTTGGGACCTCGGTGCACCGGAGCAACTTGCAAATATTTGTAATACATGAACCAGAGAGCTGTTTGCTTGTTTCCTGCTCACGGTGAATGAATCCTTACGGTTAAAGGCGCCTTTAGGCTCCTTTACTGTAACTGCAAGTCATTCAGTAATTTTGTATTTTAGTAGTTAACATAAGTTCAAAGAACATTTTAGAATATCAAGATATATGTTATGTATCTCAAAATAGCTTTAAAATATCACAGTATTATTTTAAAGCCATGCAGAGTAATTTGGACAAATTATGTCTCTTAAATGACGTTGTCCCAGTGCCACGAGATGTGCAATGTACAATAGGTGATATTACAAGCTCCAAACCAAGAGTCAAAAATGTCCTGTCAGTTACAGTATGCAGTAAATACAGAGGACCTACCCATCTTTTAATATCAGGAAAAACACTACATAAGAAGTTTTTAAGTTTTGTAATCAGTTATAAGAAGTATTTTGAAGAGCAGCTGTATTGGTTTCAGTATTTTAAGAGATGAGTTCTACCCCTCAGTTTTTGTTGAGATGGTATTACGTTTTACTTGTGAGTATTTTTGGTACTTCAGTCCTCTTGTACTCTGCTGTTGGCCCTTCGGTGTTTGTTTATGAGAGCCTGAGAGAGGAATCTCTCCTTTTGGCCCGCGCTGCTCTTTCCCTCTGTGCAGTCGGGTCAAAGCACTCAGGCACAGTTTGGGGGAAGCCAGCACCATCTGAATTGCAAAGAAAACAGAAAATCCACTTCAGGCTCAGTTCGAACTTTATGATAACACGTAATTAATCGGCTGGAATCTGCTGGCGCAATCAGATGTAGCTTTAACCCCGCACCTCCATGTAATTACAAGTTAAGGACAGAGAATATGAAGTGGGTTTTGGGGGGGAAATTGTTTTACTCAGAGTTTCTCCACATGAACAAACAACTGAGAGGAAGTGTTTACAGCACGTCTGGGCAGAAATTATTGACATGTTTTGCATACTGCAGGATGCTTAGTTTGTTGATTTGCTTACGGCAAAGTCTGTAATGAAAGTGTTTCGCTTGAGGGGAAACAAACTGTGGAGAGGTTCGGTGTCTGTGCCTCACTTTATGAGAGTCTCAGGGGAGGTCGTGTCTGGACATTAGTGTCAGTATCAAGTGGATTTTCAGCCTCACTGTTACTGTCCACTGCTCATTTAAAGGGTCAGTTCACCTAAATAACAAAAATACATGTTTCTACTCTTATCTCACCGTGATATCCAGCCATAGACGGATTAATGCTGAGGGCCGTTTTAACTCCATAGAAATGCTATTCATAAAGGACTCATCTCATATTGAAATATTAATGAAAATAGCATTTTCAATCTTCTTATTGTCATTACTCACTTACTTTGCACTCACCATACCAACGTATTCTCATAGAACGGTTCATATGGTGTCCCACGAAAATGTGTGCACAGCAGTTTGTATGATAACATGCAAATTTGCACCCAACGAATAATATTATGTCCTTGATGTATTGACTTGAATTGAATTGAATTTATAAGCACACAAGATGTGATAAAAGCAAGTACATAATAACAAATACAATGAGAACTGTGTAGGTGAGGTTAAGAAACCCGCAGGGGCTTATAGTGAAAAACCTCCCCTCTCGAATTTACAATCTATTCAAATCCTAACAATAAAATCTGAGATTCTCTCCTTAACATGACAATATAATAAACAAACAAGTATTCATAATAATCATAAATGGAGCAGATACATAACATCAACACAGCTAATATATTAGCTGCAGCATAGATGTGTTTTTTCATGTTAGACTTAAATGAGAATAATGATGGACAAGTTTTAATAAAGTGAGACTGGTTTCCCACAGAAATGGTCCTCTGTATTTTAAAGCATGCTGTCCAAGAATTGTGCGGTAATAAATCTAACGTGTGGATACACAATTAACGTACAGCTACGTAGGTTTGGTTTATGCAGTAATAGTCATTACGGTTCTGTAAAGAATAAATATGGTGAAGTTGTACCTTAAAATGACTCCGAGTTCACACTCTTCTGGACATGCGTTTCCAGGGAAAGTTTGGGGGAAATTCTGGTGTTTTGCAATCGACCCATCACACCAACCTGCCTCATTACCGCTCCTTGTTTACTCCTGTGAGTGCATTGGTGATTGCAGCCTTTCAAAACATGTTGGATTTAACAGGCTAAGGTGCAGGAAAAGACGCGTGTTCACGTTTTTACTTAAGATAAAAAGAAGCCTTTTAGCAAGAAATTTAATGTGGGCTGTGAAAACCGTGGCTGTGTTGTGTAGCAGAGTAAAGTCTTGCTGTTAGTGAACATAACGTCTGCCTGTCAGGAAACATTAACATAAGCATATGGTTTAAAATCAGACAATTTGATTGGCTTCATGAAAACAGGAAGTAGGGGCCACTGATTCAATAAAATACACGTTTGTCCCGTTTGGTCTCTGATCTTTTTCTTGAAGGAGAACACAGACAGAGAAGAGCAGATATGTTGCTATAGAAGACAAAAAAATATGGTATTTGATTTCAGGTGGACACAATTCAAGATTTGATAACAAGATTGAGTAAGCTGCACACTCATGTTCTCCACAGTCTAAAGTGATGAGTTCAGGGTTCTCTGAATTTTTGTACTGACTGTCTTCTGTGGACAGTAACAGAGATGAAAGTTTAAATTTGGTAAACTGAATCTGTGTTGTGTTTGTCCACTGCAGTTCACCTTCAGGTTGTCAGGTGTATTTTCCCCCAAAATCGTTGCTCCTGCACATTAAATGAAGTTTTTTGAATTTTAGAGCGCTCGGATCGCTGTGATAATTTGTTGTTTGATGCTATCAGCATCTCCAGAGCAGGTGAGGGTTCAGGAAGTCGTCCGTTCATTGGCTGCTGTGGTAAAACAAACAGTCGTCTCTCTGACCAACAGACCACCAACGTCTGAGAAGTAAACAAGGAATAAACAAGATGCTTCAGAATAAACAACAGCACAGTGATAACAGCTACAAAGAGATTCATGATTATTTAGATCTCATACTATAACCCACCATATTTGTCTGCGTCTCACTAAACTCTTGTAAAGTTTGTTTTCATAATTCAGCTCTGACAGAACAGTAAAGACTTGCTGAGTCTATTTCTTAATGGCAGACAGTTTCTCATTTTTTAAAGAAATTCTGCTGATTTTTTAATGACCTTATTACTTGTGTCAAAACAGCACTAATTCTTTATTCTGTTGGAGATTGTCCAGCAGAAAATAAATAGTTTTGGCATTGAGTGGCATTGGAGTATGTTGTTTAGAAAGCCATTTAATAACCATGATAAAAATCTCTTTTTTCAACGAGTTCTTGAACTTTTTATCCTGTCTGTTTCAACACAGTCACCCCTCAAAAAACATTCGTCTTTGCCTGAATATAAATCCAGTCTGAGCACAGCAGAGAATATGCAGGTAGTCAGTATTTTCATGGTAGCGAAGCTTTAGTAAAGCAGATGTGCCTTTTCTCTGCAATCCCCTGCATCTGTTTGTAACATTTACTCTCACTTGCTCTGAGTCATAGACTGTCTTGTTCATAATAACAGATTTAGCCACTGTGGTGTCAACATTTGGTTTGTCGATCCCAGCTGTGAATCCTAAAGTTTGCCATCTTGGATTTTTTTGAGCCAGAGGTGACCGTATTTGGTTTGAGCTAACTCAGATGCCAGCTGCTAGTTTGGTTAGCACAGTGAAATTACAGCTTTTTAAACTGTGATACTGCTCATTTTTGCCAGTGACAAACAGGCTTAAAACCATTTAAACAAAATCTACGTGCTAGAAACCAAAATTTTACTTTTTAGTGGGGGTTTTTAGTGAAACAAAACACTTAAAAAAATATTGTAGGAGACCAAAACATTACAATTAACTTTCATGAACTAAAAACACACTGAAATAGCAACAGCTACTCTGTGAATAGGCCATGGTAAGAATAACAAGTATTGTCGCAGTTTTAACTACTGGACAACAGACAGAACCTGTATCTCAAATATACCCCGCCTTTAAATATGCTTAACTTTGAACCTCAATGAAATATCAGTGGGTGAGTTATATAGAAACACTTTTGTACAGCTGTCATAAAGGAGGAAATTAGCTGTGGAGTCTTGAACAGTTTTTTTTTTTTTGTACCAGGTTTTAATGTTTATTTCTGCTATAAATTTGGACATTAGAGGAACTGCAGTTTTCAGAACTTCCGTGTTGGCTTCATTTTACAGCCCTGGAGGTTTTAAAGCAACATACTTAAATATTATACACGATGTTAAACAAGTTCAGTGTTTTTGGGATGTTTTGATGTTTTCAGAGAAGTTTTGTTTATGGTGACTCACAAAAGTGTGTAAGAGGCGGAGGAGGTAGAGCATAACAGTCACGGTACAGGTAGTACTGGAGTTCTTTGCTGTCACATCCAGGGGGTTAATTAGCACTAAACCTTGTGGCTCTACCAGCTAGAGCTTTGACTCTCTGCCCAAAACCCATTTGGGCCTGACTCGACCCAGCAGGTTTGGGCTGGGCTGGGCTGTAATTTCTCCCTGTTATTCTCTCAGGCTTGAATCAGGGAGGTTCTCGCCAAATTAACGTTCATTTATTTAATATTTTCATGAAACAGTTGCGAACTGTCTCATGCTTAAATGGCACTTTGGCAGGAGTTATAATGGATGTAATCAAAAGGGGGAAGAGAGAAAAAGAGGGGGGAGAGGGGAAAGTGGGAATCAGGGGACAGAGAGAATGCAGGTGACAGAGGGACGGAAAACAAGAGAGCGAGAAAGGAGGGCTGTAAGGTGACGTGGTTGTCAGTTTCTGCTTGTCCCTCTCCAGCAGAGAAGGAGATGTAAGTAACATGCAGCGAAGAGTGGTGATCAACATCTGCGCGCTGAATCACCATTGCTGTGTGTACTAGACAGACTAACAGATGGAAGAAAAGTGGTGTGAGGAAACATGCCGGCCCTTAGCTTGTAGTGCATGTTTTAATATTAAAAAATATTTAAAATATAATAAATATATAAAATGTAATATACTATGGGCCTATTTTACAGTACAAATTCTGGGTTTTTATTGGACTCAGGCCCAAAAGTGCTGCCATGGGTCGGGGTCGGGCTTGGACAGAAACTGTGCAGGTTCATGTAGGGTTGGGCCTGATTTTTTGGGCCTGATCAGAGCTCTACTACCAGCTACTAAGGGACTGCAGCATAAACTAAGACACACAGACCTGAACTCGCTGGATACGCTCGGCGGCCAGCAAGGTGAGGAACGTTTGCAGCCCCCCGAGCGTGAATTTTCTGGTTGCTATTTGAGAAAGAACAAAATGATACATAACTGTGGCTGCTACAATAGCTTAGCTGTTTGTGCTGTTCAGGGCGCATTGATGATGCAGTGACATTTCTCTCTGACCAGTCAGTGGTCTGCAGTGTGTCCACGTCACCCTTTTAGTGTCTCTTAGTACCCGGTCGGCTGTTTTTGAAACCCCAGGAGAGCAGCTACTAAAAAGGTGGTAGCAGGTACTTTTTCCTAATGGAAAACAAAAAAGGCGAGTAGAGTAGAGTAGAGTAGAGTAGAGTAGAGTAGAGTAGAGCTGAGTAGAGCTGAGTAGAGTTGAGTAGAGTAGAGTTGAGTAGAGCTGAGTAGAGTTGAGTAGAGTAGAGTTGAGTAGAGTAGAGTAGAGCTGAGTAGAGTTGAGTAGAGTAGAGTTGAGTAGAGTAGAGTAGAGTAGAGTAGAGTAGAGTAGGTACCATGTGGTCAAAAAGCAGCATAAGTGCGAATGGTTCCAGACTACTAAGAAAAGTCTGAACAGCTGCAGAGTTGCCTCCCTCAGGCTGTGTGGTTTCAGTTCATGCAGGTTATCATATAAACACAGACAGAAAGTAGACTAAAATACTTCTGCAGCATGACAGTTTTCTTGTCATCATTTTTCTTCTTCCACCTCATCCTCGGCGTCTGCCCTCTGACAGACAGATAAGACCCACCCTCTTGACTTTCAGCAACCAATCAGTGAGACGGATCGTGACATTGACAGATATAGAGGCAGCTCCTCCTCTGGAGGACAAGTCGTTTGCTGCCCTAAAATCAGAATCACTGCAGCCTCACCTGATCTATCCTGCAGAGAAAGATTCTTCCTGTTGTGCATCATGAACAAATGCTTTCTGTTTTACATCCAAAGTGGACCAACAGATGTCCAGTATCGAATGTTAGCATTTAAAAACACACAGCGGCTCCCAAACTGTGTGTAAATCTGTTGCTTTTTCTCAACATGTTTCATGGAGTTTTACGGCCATCGGTTATACATTACAGCTTACGTTACACAAACACTGAACATACACACTCACAGCTCCAAGGAATGTAGATAACCATCAACAAGTTTTGGACCTCACAAGATTACACAGAGAGCCATCAACAAGATTTAGTTTAAAATGCCATAAAAATAAAAATTCTCTCTCATTCCACAAAGCTCTAAGCTCTCTTGTCGTCTTTTTCTGATGTCTAATCTCAGTTCATGGTTTTAGATTTTCTACTTTCCTCTGTGAAGCAAATCTGACACAGCAGGAGGTCTTCGTACGACAAAACCAGCAGTCAGCCCGACACTCTGCCGCTCCATCTTCACTCTCCTCTACTTCTTTCTGAGGCAGTTTTAAAATTTATTCTCCGCAGAAAGTTACAAGGGGGAAATAATATTTGACCTACAAAGATTTTTTTCTTCGAGCTGCAGCAGTTTCTTAATTTATCTAGTTGTCTATTGACAAAGATATATATATAATAAGTCTGCAACTATTTTGATAGTTGATAAATCATTGTTTTTAAGACAAAATTGTCTTTGTCCAGCTCCTTAAATGTTTAGATTTTCTGGTTTCTTTAGTCTTCAATTACATGCATTTCTGCATTATGTGGTCTTTTCAGCCGACAGTACTTCTTTAATATATTTGCTTTATTCTGAGCGTTAAATCATCAGACAGGTGTGTCTCGCCGTAAGTCAGTGTGGGTGATGTATTCAGGTTCAATGTGTTTAAGGTTTGTGGAACCATAGTTGACGTGAGACATATCTGCACCTCACACCAACAACAAACTCACATTACTCCTTTGACGAAAAGTTTCATCTGCTCAGTCTAAACATGTTCACTGTTGAAATCAGGGCCCTTGTTCGGTGGCTCTACGAGCTTTTTTGGGGGCCTCAGGCCAGACTTTGAGACACGACACATTGGATGACAAATAGGCGAGAGGAAGAAACAGCGAGAGAGACTGTAAGTGAGATTTATCCTCCGTTCAAAAGGCCACCGAATTAGTTAGTGGAGCAGACAGACTGTTATCAGCTGGACAGAGATAAAATACTCCTCCTCAGTGTGTGTGTGTGTGTGTGTGTGTGTGTGTGTGTGTGTGTGTGTGTGTGTGTGTGTGTGTGTGTGTGTGTGTGTGTGTGTGTGTGTGTGTGTGTGTGTGTGTGTCAGACAGGGAGAATGAGACAGCGAATGGTGGTTCATTTTGTTTTCAAATCCCAGTTCAAAGACTCATTCATCACTCTGCAGCTGTGAGTTGGCATTGTGGGAGATTTCAGTTGCCATAGAAGTTGACAAGCCGGGGGCAGAGGGAGGACAGACTGATAAAGGGGTAGAGGAGATGAAGAGGAAGGGAGAGGAGGAGGAGGAGAAGAAGGAGAAAAGAAAGAAAATACTGCAGAGAGATGGAGATACTTTGAACATGGAGGAGGATGGATGGAGAGAAAGTAGAGCAGTAAGTTGTGAAAGAGAATAGAGATGGTGGGGGAGATAGTAGATGAATAACAGATGAAAGGAGGAGGAGGTGAGAGGAGTGAAAGAGGGGGAAGGAGGGGGGAGTAAAAGAGGGAGAGATTCCCAGTGACTCATGGCCGAGTGCCAAACTGACCACAACCACACAGAGCTTCTTGGAAAATCTCGTCTTGTTCGTTCTCATTCTTCTCTCTCTGACTCTCACTGCACACATAGACATTCATATAAAACACAAACATACACACATGCGCACACACACACACACACACACACATGCACACACACACCTGGCGTGAGGCCAAGCACCGCAGCCACCGAGGGGCTCAAGCATTCCCTTTTTATCGCCCCTAAAACGAGCGAATTCTCCCTCTCCCTCCCTCAGCTCTTTGGGGACAGCAGGTAGTCAAAACTGATTGTAATCACACATGTGAAAATCTTTTTTTTTTTACACCTTTAAGACTGTTGGTCATGTATTTGCCTTTTTTTTAATATTACTTTGACTATAAAGAGAAACAGGAGAGAGAAAACATGAGATAAACGTCTAGGACGAGATAAGCCTTTATTGACAGGACAGAAATAAGTTCAGCTAAATCAAGAAAGGTATTTAAAAAATGTATAATTTCATGTTTGTGAAATAAAAATAAGAATAAAAAACTCAAAATTACAAGGCAAGTATTACAAAAACAGTAGTTAAGGCTATTGGATAGTTATATTAATACTAATACGACGAAATGAAGTGAAGTTAATGGTAGAGGACCCTCCACAAAACAACAAACCCAACATTAAAGGTCAGTTCTGTGTTGTGTTTTGTTTTTTTTGAATGACTTTGGTCGTGTTTTTCTAATGTTGGCCTTCATTCCTGTTGGCTGTAACGCTGACTGATTACTGACATCCTTTCCAACAGGGCAGAAAAACGACTGTTTAGATGATCACACAGGTTGTAAACAAAGCTAAATTATTTGGAAGAGAAAATGAGAGCAAAAGTTAAAATGTTGAGCTCATGTGTCAGGAACAATGAAAAACAGATAGAGCAGGACAAAAAAGAGAGGCATCCAAATGGGCCAAAAAAAGGAGTTTGTTTGAATTTGAGATTATGACGTTATCTTTGCTTTGCTTTGATTGCTGATGACCAAAGGAAGCACTGCTCTCAGTCATTTTAGAAATAGAGGTCCAAAGATTGCCATGGGCGAGCCCCTTCCATCCAGAAGAGGCTAAAATGATCCCAGAACACCTTAAAATTAATGTTGGCAATGTCTAATTAATGTAAGAAATTTACACTACAGACACTATTGAAATGTAATTATGATCATCTCTGCATTCACTGAACATCACAGTGTCACCGCGGCTGACACGCTCCTCTGTGGCAGTTACACTGTCTGAATCACATCAGTGTTGAACAGCAGAGGGACACAATGCTAATCTCAACCTGGACACAGTACCTGCTCTTCTTCTCTCATCTTTATCACCTTCTCTCGTTCTTTTCTTTTTTCTCTGTCTCCTCAACTTCTCGTATCTCTTCCCCTCCCAGAGCTGAGATTTGATTTTCATTTTTCATTCTCAGGGAAGAAAGTAAACACAGGGTCAAATGATACTTAAATAAAATGTCACCAGCCTCCACTAGGAAAACAAAAACATACAGGAGTGAAGGTGAAACTAACTAGCTGACGTCATGATGTGTGGCCACTGTTTAACGTTACGCGACCGCACAGGAGCTATTGGTTTAACAAACTGTCAACTCGTAAAATTCTCTAGTTACCTGAATCACGCTTTGCGTAATTTCAGCTGCACGTCAAGTCAATTTTAATTATAAAGCCCATTATCACAAATCACAAATTTGCCTCAGAGGGTTTTACAGCATATGACGTCCCTCTGTCCTTTGGACACCTTGAAAACCTAAATGGTGGGTGCGGCCTTGGCTGCGCCTCTCAAACAAACTAATGTAACAGTAAGTCTTTTTTTGGGGAGGATTTTCTGTAAAAGTTCGTGTAGATGTCTATTTAATGGTTGGTAGTTGTTTTTCTCTTATTCATCTAGTTCTTCAAAACAAACAGATGTTTCTGCTGTTGGAGATGGCGGATGTGTCTCGCCATGTGCTGGCGGGAAAAACAAGCTCATATGTAACTTTAGTCACTGCATCGGTAAGTCGGTAAAGACAAATCTGTGCCAAGAAATGTGGGTTTTATAAAAAGTAGAGTCAGGTAAAATTTCCTTTACGTGTGTAATGTAAATTCCAGTAGTAATCTGTGTAATGACACAACCATTAAGGTTTCTCACGTAAACTGAGCCGAGTGCTTCTCAGAGTCTCTGGTGGTGTAATAAGATTTTATTAAAGTGTGTTTCTGTGGCTGCACTTTGAGTGTTAAATGAAAAATAACAGTAGTTTTTAAACATCATCAGCACTTATGAATGACTGAAAGAGTTCATTTGGTCTCTAACAAACCACAAAATTATTTTCTTACGGATGGAAGAAATCTTTAAACAGGTGAAAAAACAGAGAAACATGTAAACCCTTTTATTTGACCAAAAAAACCACAGTCTCTTTTCTTCTTTCCATCACTGTCTGGCTTTTCTCTCCATCGAGAACCAAAACATCTACAACCACAAACACTTTTTTTCTCCTTTGTTTTACCAAACTCATTTTAACCACGCTGTCTATCATCCAGTCAATGACTCCATCATCGAGTGGCGTCCATCCAGCACCATCTGTTTAAACACGCTGACAGAGAAGCGTCCATTAATACTTCATAAAACACCAGCCTTATTTATTGTCATAGTAAATAGATTAGGACACACAGGTAATGTTACAGACAGCCTTTCTGTTCTGCACAGTGACTGTAGAAATAACTTCATTTATTTATCCTACACCTTTCCTGCAGCCACCATTGTCTGTTTTTGGAATCCAGTCAAACTATTCCTCTGTTTACATTCTTTTATTTTGAAACCTCCCTTTTTTACGTAAGAGCATTAACCTCCTGTGGACAATTTCATACATTTTTCTTGAGCAGACGGTCTCACAGCAGGACAGGTTAATGGCCCTGAACTGTAGCAGTACGTCTCTAAAATGTAAATCCCAAACAGCCATTACTCGCTTGCTGTGTCTTTCTACGGACCCGTGAGTCTTTTTTTATACATTTTCTACACTGTAAAATCTGACAAGTTGATCTTACTTAAAACATTTATTGAATAAAATGTGAAACTGTTGGGTTGTTTGAATGTAGGATGATAGATTGTATTGTCTTGAGGTAATTTGAATAAAGAGTAATTTCACACACAGCCAAGCTTCTCCATCCGACACCGTGTTTGGAAACATCAAAACCTTTTAAAACCTTTGAAATACTTGGTAAGAAATGTTTGGCAAATTGTGAGAAATGCAGAAATTCAGAAAATATATATATTTAAAAAGCTAGGCAAAAATCTAGGGAAAAACTATATTAATAGTTGCCATGGTTACATATTTAAGTTTATGCTAAATAATCATAATTTTTTTGCATATTTTAGGTCTTTTTTGTTTGTTTGTTTTTTCGTCTTTGGTGCCAATTTTAAGGTAATTTTCTTGTTCTTTTTAAGAATGTATAATTAATTAATTTCTTTTTTTGTTCCTGATTGCCAACTTACCATGTTTTTGATATGCAAATTGCAGACTAGTGCGAGTGCATTGTGAATTTACGATTGATAGGCATTCATTAGTTTTCCACGGTGTTCATGAATCCGATGTAGGTTTTTTGTACCAAGGTGATTTTTATGCAAATCTGCTCACAGATTTACAAACATTTCATGAATGAGACCCACTGAGTGACTACACACATCACTAAATAGAAGTACTTATGTGCACATGCAAGTCAACTCACACTTACAGCCTTAAAATGCACATATGCTCAATTGCACACACACACACACGCACACACACGCACACACTTACACACCATTGTGTTGATTTATCCCATATGGTCCTGATTGTGGTGAGATGATTGAGATGTTTGTCGTGGCTGTAGAGGTGACCCAGCTGAGACACACACACATTTGCATTGTAGATAGTAGCATTTACTGACACACACTCACTCATTCATTTACACACAGACACACACACACACACACACACACACACACACACACACACACACAGAGCTGTGACCTTTCAATCCACTGATATAGTGTTGGAGATCTAACACACAACAGATGGTTACAAGGTCATTGGACTGCAGTATTCAGTTTAGTGACACAGCAGAGAGCTCAGATGGATACACACATAAAGATGTAATATATATACGAAACAGGAGCGGGAACTTTTCTTTTGTTTTCTCATTATTTTCCTGTTTCGTTGTAGAGCTGGTGTTCCTGGTGGGAATTGAAGCATTTATTCAGGCTGCGATTTCATCTCCAATCACAAGAATGTGAATCATAGTTTATCCCAATTAAATTGGGCAAAAAAGCTTAAACTGTCAAAAAATGTGCCGTAACTGGTTTGACTCATTTACCGTAACTTAACAGTTTCCATAAAAGGGCCGCTGACAGGCTTGTTTGTGATTTTTAGACAGAATCACAGTAAAAATGCTCAGTGAAGAAATATAGAGAGTGTGAATGTGTACTAGTGATGCACATCTCAAACCAAATCCCACAGGTTGGGCAGTTTGGGTAAGCTTGTTAGAAAATATTGCAGGTTTGGAGCACCCAGTAGCTCACCGGGTGGAGCAGGCGTCCCATGTTCAAAGGCTGTGTCCGTACGAAGGCAGCCCTTTGCTGCATGTCAGCCTCTCTCTCTCTCCCTGCCACGCTATCCCGTCAAATATAGGCAAAAAGCCCAAAAAATAATCTTTAAAAAGAAAATATTACAGGTTTCAAGGGGGTGGGGCATTAATTGACAAAGCAGCGTTTAGGGCTGGACCCAAACATTTGGCTTTTGGAGTATTAATTAGGAAGATATTCGGTTTTCAATGTGGACATTTGGATATTCTTTTTGAGGATTTCAGTATCTTCCATACTGAGGACACTTTATCATTTCAGACACACAACAAAATTAAACAGACTAAGTTAGAAGACTGGACACAGATCTCTGACTGTCAGATTGTTAACTGTCATAATGTTTAAAGTTACAAACTTAAAAGTGTCATAACCGCTGACAAGCTTTCGGAGGCGTGCGGTGTCTCTCTCTCACCTGATGAACAGTCTCTTCCCATCTTACGATGAAGTCGTGAAACTCTCACCTCTCACCTGACGGTGAAGCTCTGGGCTGCAAGGTGTCGGCATGATGTCTCTTGTCTCCTCGGCCCCCCCAATCGCCTCCTCCGTCCGAAACTCCATCATCAGCAGTGCTATACTAAAGCTTTATCTGGTTTTTTATCTGGAAAATCTGTTAGAAGTCAAACATATTTAGATCTGGCATATTTAAACTCTCACTCCATGTTTGGTTCAAGTTCTGTGCATCGGGCACCCGCTCAACCAGGTGAGCTACAGGATGCCCCTGCTATAATTTTAGTTTTTTTTTTTTTTTTTAGAGTATATGTAGGCCTAACAATGTGTCCGAACAGCAAGCGTCTCTCTGTCCACACTGAATTCAGTAAATATGCACTCGTGGAGACAAACCACGTAGGACATCAGCTATCAGTTAGTGCTTTTTAAACAGAAAACCTTTTTTATACTCTGATATTTACTAGAAAGGACATACAATAGAGCCAACAGCAAGCAGGTCGTTATTAGCGAAGGTCATTACCAGAAACGTCCAGCTCCGGTTTGCGATTTGTGTTGGGGTCTTTGATTAACACTTACTTTTGCAGGTCAGGCAGACAGACTGGCTTACAAAAGCCATTTTGGTGCAGGTTTTGAAAAACCACGACCAGCACATTACTAACATCTACAGTTCCTTGACAAATGAGCTGATAAAGACCAGGTGATCTAGATGAAAGTTTCAAAATTAGTGAGTCTGTAAATATTCCCACTAGGGGTTACCAAAGTCAGAAATTGCCCAATTTAACATTCGAGTTTAATAGAAGTTAGCTGCCAATTCCAGGACAGTCATTGATTCGTTAAATGTCTTGTGGTTTTGGGGGGTTGATTTATCTCTCTAGTGACCACACATGAGTAACCCTCCTCTTTTCTGACTGGAGATTTTATAACATGATGTAACAGAGAAGATTTGATTCAATCCTAATTTCTGAAACATGGTTCATTTTTTTTGGAAACAGCCCTGTTTGTGTTTGGCCCACGTCTGATTCACAGTCCTCATGCTGGCATCCTGTGGGAACAAAATTCAGAATAACAGGACTAACTTAGCTCCTCTCCGCTGCTTTCCCACTCCTACTTTTTTCATAAATAAAGCTTTCCCATAAAAAGCATCAAAAGCTACTTAAAGTAGAGAAAGTGAAAGTTAAAATTGCGTCTTTGCCTTTTTTCACTCTCCTCTATACAAGCTAGAAATGAACACCGATTGATGCAACTTAGGACACTGCAAAAACATCGTCATGTTCACCCCAAAACACACACACACACACACACACACACACACACACACAGCTAACATACAAATACAGAAAGTTGTGAAGTAGAGAGTCAGTAGAGTCAGTAATCCTTATGGAGTATGGAAAGACTGAGATCAGCGGTAGTAGAGGTACTGTAGTTGTAGATCTACTAGTAGTAGTTATCAATGTTTCAATATGTTGGGAGTAAATGTACCCAAAAAGTTGTATCTGATCAACAGTAGCTGTGTTATATGCACACTTTTTCTTAATCTGACTGAAGATTTTGGGTCCACTGTTTTACATGGGATGTCCTCTAATGCGATCTGGTGTGCACAAAGCAGCCGTGCACAAAAATTATGACTATAGTAACTTGACAGGGCTGCTAACTCACACTGACCATGAGACTCACGCAAATGACCCTTTTCACACACTCTCATGCCACAAGAGCATTTTCTCGCTGTGAAAAATATATAACGGATAACTTCTGACAGCAGCACAGCACTCTCTCCCCCTCTTTTCAAGCAGGAGTGAGTGAGTTACTATAGTTACAGGGTCACTCGAGCCGCTGAAGCGTCTTGTCTGTTTTGCATGTGAATCTTGTGAGTTAGAATGAAGCAAATTTGTGTATGTCTGTTTGAAAATGTGTCATTAAGTCATGTTTTAAGCGTGTTTTATGTATTTTGAATCAATCAAACTTTGCAGCACTTAACAGCGTTGGCTGCGTGCATAGGCGTAGTGTTGGCTATAAATCCAACTTAATGTCGGCTGCTAAAAAACAAGAACACTGTCAGTCTGTTCACACTGAAAAAATATTTCCAATCAAGTTAAAAACGCAGACCGAAAGCTCTCATTTTTTGAGTGAGGTTTTGTTGAGGCCAAAATTCAGCTGTAAAAGTATTTTTTAAAAATTACAAAAACATTTTTTTGCAAGTGTGTCTCCTTGATAATAGATCATACATTCTGGATGATCTGCAGATGTTATATCAAAGTACTAAAACAATAAAACAGCTATGAAGCATCAGTTTTAGATTATTAGAGAGGTGGGAGACGTCAGGGTTCTTTAGTCGTTCAACCCTAAACAGGGTGTTGAGTTGCTCTTTAAATGTCTCAATCTAATAAAAGGTAAAAATCACACTTGCTGCACCAGCTTACCCCGACGGTACTGTAACCACAATGTTGTTACCTTATATTCCCCACGAGGAACATGTAAAGCATCTGCACAGTGGTTTGGTGTTTTAGAAAACACCTGTCAGGAGATGTGCTGATGTTGGAGCATATGAGGCGTGACTGAAAACAGCACGACTGTTTTATGATGTAAGCTAAGACAGGAACACTGAAAAAAACTTAACCTAGGCGAGATATGATCAGTCTGATGTGTATTTCAGACATGAAGTAAGATATGGTTTAAGACCGTTATCACATTAATGCAGTCATGAAGAAACAGATTTCTACAGCGAATGAAAGTCAAAAGGACAAAAGAGAGACACAAATGAAGATGTAGAAACAGCAGAGGAACAGTCAGAGATGAAACACGTCTTTGACCATCTGAAGATAAGTTCACACATGGGAAATACAGAAAGAGAAAGAGAGAGGGGATGGAAGTTGTTGAGGTTGAAGGAGAGTAAAGCTCAGGCACCATACAGAGAAACATTCCCCTGCAGTTCGTCAAGTGGAGCCCTGCTCAGAAACGAAGCCCGAGGCTGTTGGCTTGTTCTGTGGCTTCATAACTCTCAGCCAAAACATCTGGACTCTCTGATACTCAGAGACACACTGCAATAATACAACATGCTCTGCCAGTTTGCATGTGAGTTATTGTTCAGATTTATTGAGCTCATTGTGTTTTTACAAGGCAGATTATGTCAGTTTGTAAGATGATGGCTTTCAAGAGAAGAGGGTTTATTATCAATGATGGTTTATACATTTTGAGTTCAATTTGATGTTGCAACTGTGTGTGTGTGTGTGTGTGTGTGTGTGTGTGTGTGTGTGTGTTATAGATCTATCTAAAGGGCTGAAGGATCATACAAGTGTTGTTGCAACTATAAACCTGTTGTCGTTGATTTACGGTCATTTTCGTGCATGAAAGTCTGCTTGCAGAACAGCCTTCACTCTCTCCTGCACTGACCAACTTTTGCACTCTTATACATTAATTATTTCAGACATATACTCACTCCACCTCCATACTTTTCACACATTCCTGCAGGTTTTTTTTTTTTTTTTTTAATTTTAAACCTTTGAACAAATGCTGATCATTTTCTGGAGAGAACAGTAATTTGTCTTGTACTTGTACTTGAATCTGTAATTTCATTCTTTTGGTCATTACACAGAGCTCATGACCATGGGTGAAGGGCTGGGACATAAGTGGACTGGTAAATCGATAGCTTTGCCTTTTGGCTCAGCTCCCTCTTCACCACGACAATCCGGCATAATGTCCACATCACTGCTGACTTTATGTCAAACCACCTGTCTATCTCACTCTCTGTTTTACCCTTACTGGTGAATAAGACCCCAAGATACTTGAACTCCTTCACTTGGGGCAGCAACTCCCTCCCAGAGAGGGCAGCCCACCATTTTCTGTGTATGTGCATGAAAAATGCACTTTATCATGGTGTGATAAAACCAGCAGAACCACATCATCTGCAGAGACTGCAAAGAACCAGTTCTGAGGTCCTTAAACAGGGCCCCTTCCTCCCCCTGATTATTTCTTGAGGTCCTGTCCATGAATGTCACAAACAGGATCGGTGCTGAGGGACAACCCTGGCGGAGGCCAACACCCACCGGGAACAAGCGTTGATGGATTCATCTTGTCAACCCATGCATTGAGTAACATTACGTTTAAAAGACCTACACCTACGTAGTTGCCGGCAATCGACCCTGTGAAATAAAAAAGATAATTCAGTCTAGAGCTGCTACTAGAGACAGCTCAGTCCTGAGCACTGAGTGACGTTTCTCTACTGACCAGTCAGCGGACTGCAGAGTGTACAGCGTTTACCAAAAATGCATATGGCTCCAAAGATACGAAAGTAGGGGTCGACTGATATTGGTTTTTCAGTGCCAATACCAATTATTAGTACTTGAGATTGATAACCAATATTTGGAACCAGTATGCATTTACAATAAAAATGAAAATATTTCTGTCAAAATTTAGAATATAACGAACTACAACACAAAACTTTGTTTAAATGCTTTTAGCAAATGTTTGATCAAAACTGAGACTTTCAGCATCATATACAGCAAGTTCCCTGCAACTTTTTTGGCTGACACTTTCTTTGTGTGTATCGCAGACTGCCTTCCCTGTTGTTGGATGAGTCTAATATGAACAGTTTTCCATAAATACATTTTATCGCGATCATTAAAATAAAGTACAGATACAAATAATCGTAATGATGCCAAATATCGGCCCTGCTAATTGAACAGGTCGATAATCTGTCGAACCCTATACTAAAAGTACCATCCACAACTTTTCACCTCTTCTGTCTGTTTGCCCTCCTGAGTCCAGTCACTGGTCCCTTCAGGTCCCGAGCTGCGAGCTCAAACGCCGACACACTCCAGCGACCCACAGTGCACTTGTTACCCCAGATCCATATCGGTGCTACTTGCCTGTGCGTCAGTCTTGTTATCGGGGCTGTTTGGTGATCCAGCCCCCCCTCCTACTCCCCTCCATCTGTGAAGTCACCCAGAGGGCCAGATCACAGCGAAGCCAACATGTGGTTTGAGTTAGCATCTCAGAAACAAGCCCTCCATACGTGGGGTTGTCTGTGTAGTCCCTCAGCTCCTCGCTCTGCTTGTGTAGTTTATAATTGTGTGTGTGCGTTAGAGCTAATTGTGTGTGTGTGTGTGTGTGTGTGTGTGTGTGTGTGTGTGTGTGTGTGTGTGTGTGTGTGGTTCTAATCCTAAAGCAGGAAGTACGGGTCAATTAAAAAGTCAGCACATTGTGTCTCGAGAGACTCAACCAAAAGAAAAATAATGAGAAAAGACCAAAAAAAGGACCTGCTGAACTTTTCTTGTTTGTTTCAATTCTCTTTTTTTCTCCTTTATTCTTTCTTTCTCACACAGACAAAATATATCTGTGTAAACTGCACATTAGAAGCTATACTGCAGCTTTTTTATGCTTTTATTTCGCCCTCCGTCTCTCTGCTGGTTGGGCCGTGCAGCAGCCAGGTGGAGGTTTTGGCTTTCGTCAAAGTTTATCTGCGCAGCATCTCAGGAAGCAGAGCGGGAGGGAGAAACCAAGCAGCTCGTTCCAGCTCTTTTCTCCTTGTTTAATCATTTGAGTGACTTTCCGCTGCATCACAACATCTGATATTGTCTCGCCTCCTCGTTCCAGGTTCCAGTTTACTGACTCACACAAAAGTCCCTCTAAAAAGCCACTTGGATTAGTGATGGCCGGATACAAATCTCGTAAAACCATTTTCTGATTGAACAGAGCGACGCTTGTTTAATCTGAAGCTGAACTGAAGCAGACTAAACATAATAACACAAGAAACTTTAATAGTGAAAATGAGTAACATGAAGAATGATGAACGTGATAAAGTCGATCAGCGTGGATAACATCAGCAGCTGAAAAGAATAAAACCAGGAAAACAAGACGCTGTTGAAACTGGAGGATTAGTCAGCATTTATGAAAAATGAATCAGCTGTCAGACTTCAGCAGACATAACAAACCACTGAAATGGCCTTCGAGGGGGTTTAAGACTTTTGAATTTCATTACTTGAACTCGGGAGGTTTTTGGTCCAGTTTGTTTGGTTTTTCATCATCTCAACTAGTTTCCAGGTTTCAATGACTGAACGTAACTCCAGCAGAGGAGGGGCTGGATGAAGTTGAGGCAAATTACATTATAAGTTTATTCTGACATTTTCCCTGTTTTTTAATGAAATGCTGCACCTATATGATCGAAAGAAAACTGACACATGAAAAATATCTAGAAACTGCGGAAAAATGTCAACAAAACTACGTATATATATATATATATATATATATATATATATATATATATATATATATATATATATATATGTATATGTATATGTGTGTGTGTGTGTGTGTGTGTGTGTATATATATGTATATATATATATATATATATATAATATATATATTTTTTTTTTTATTAAGTGATCTTATTGCATTGTGAATATGTTGTGTATGGTACTTCTATGTGTCTTTTATATCTTTTGTATGTATTGTCTTGCTCTTATCTGGACCATTGAGTCTGTAATAAAGTTTATTATTATTATTATTATTATTATTATTATTATTATTATTATTATTATTATTATATATATGTATGTATATAATTTCATATTTAAAATAATATAATAATAACAAATATGGTTCATTTTCTCTTTATTTTAACACCTTTTTAGCTTTATTTTCCAGTTGTTTTCTTGTAACTTTTTAAAAATGTATTTATTTTTTTACTAATTGCCTGCACATTTTAGGCAATTTTTTCTCCCATGTTTTTGAAAGAAATAAAACCAATTTGCTTAAGTCTTGAAAAAGTTAAAAATGATTGGTTACCGGTTTTCTTTTTTCTTTTTTTTGGTCAAAATTATTGGCTTATTTAGCTTGATACAAGTACGATACATTTATTGTTCGTTGAAAAAAATTTGTTGCAAAATTCAGAATGCGACATAAAAGTGACACAGTCACACAAATATGACACGAGACTCATAACATTTAATATTACTCACCTCGTTGGAAATACACAATTAATCATTACTTTTACTGTTCTGTTACTGTTAATGTTTTTTATTTATTTATTTATTACTTTTTGATAATTATTGTGAGTGTTATAGAAAATGTCTTTTCATCGTTCAGTTTAATCTGTGCTGAAATGTTATCGTAGAGCAAACCTGTTATTTGACACAAACAAATAAAGAGATGAATTGCCTCCAAATCTTCTCATGTCTCTCAAAATAAAGATGAGTGTGATGATTAAATAACACTTCTGTGATGGGATCAGTTTCAGGAGAGTGATCCAGACTCAAACTGGCTGTGAACTTCCTCCTCCCAGTGACTCATCAAACAGCCTTGTTGGTAACTGGCCGTCCCACTGGGACCAATCTGTTTGTTGGTCCAGTGATATATTTATCAACTCCCTGAAGCTTCTCAGTGGCACTGATACCCTGAAGACGTGGAGTCTGAGGGATGCAGAGATGGCTCGGTGGATGGATTATTTATTTGCCGGGGGTTAAAGGTCGCAGCGTGGCAGTGTGAGCTGGCATCCGCTGATATTCCCAGAGATGGAGCGACCTGCGTCTTTATATACCAGACCTCTTGACATGTTTGATTTGGTGAACTTGATACACTGAGTGGGTGGTGTTAGAGCACAGAATTTATTAAACTCTGGACTGTTTGGCACTTTTCTCTTAATTTTTTGATAATTTTGGCTGTGTTTATGCATATGGCATACATTTTGGGAAGATTGCGTAGTTTTGTTTAATCAGTGAATTTCCAGCTCAGCTCCTACAATAAGTCTAAAATACACTGTGGAAACTAAATAGTTACATTCAGACTGTTCAGGTCAAAAAATGCTCCATTGAAACCCATTCAAACTGACATTTTTGATCCCACAGCCATCAGAGCAGAAAAACATGACTTGTATTGTTTCTGGGTGTCATTCTGGGCTTTTGACTCTGAATTTTTCATTTTGGCTTTTTTCCACCTGATGAGGTCATTTTGACCATATTTGGCATATGGAGGAAATACATGGTATTTCTCCTAGGTGACTTTTCACAATCAGTGTAGCTGCTGATCACTGACATATCCCAGACTGTTATAATAAAAAATCTACCCATCATGTAGTGTATTGAAAATAATCCTTTTTTTGTTTTTTTGTTTTTTCACATAAAAGTGGCAAAATGACAAAATCGTGGCACTTAAAGGGTTCAGTTTCTGAAAATTAATGAATATGTTATATTTATGATTAGGATTGATGTTGGTTAAAAAACATAACTCAATGAAAGTAGAGAAATGACAATGTATAACATTTTTAAAGCTTGATTTTGAAAAGCACATTTTGTGCACTGAGCTATACGAGTGTGTGTAATACTGAAGCAGGCCTGAAATGTTTAGTGTTGGGCTTCTGGAAAGACTTCATGTCTTTGTCACATTTTACAGTGTTATTTATCAATGAGAATATGAGTCAGATTAAAAATTTAATCCTTGTCTCTTTTTTTCATTCTTTTTGTCTTTCACCCTCTGTATTTTTGTTTCTCACCATTTTTTCTATCTTTTTTTATCTTTTTCATCCTCAGTTGGAGAACGTCATTCAGAAAAGTGTGAAGCCGGACGTCACAAACATACCGTCTCACGTCGTTCACAACCAAACGGCCACCATGCTGGAGATCGGAACGAACCTCCTCACACACACGGCGGAGCAGACACGCAAACTCAACGTGGTGGAAGCAAAGGTAACGAGTCGCCACTCTGCTGATCTCAACACCTGAAAGCAGATTTCCTGGATTTGGTGTTCAACGACTTTTTTCCTCCAGGTGCTGAACCACACGTCTCGAATAGAAATTCAGCTTCTGGAGAATTCTCTGTCCACCAACAAGCTGGAGAAAGAGCTGCTGCTGCAGACCTCCGAGATCAGCCGGCTACGAGACAAGAACAGGTAGAAAAGAAACATTTCTATCTGAAAACTGATAAAACTGGGAGAAGTAACAGAAAATTTAACCCACAGGCTGCCGTTCACAGCACCATCTTAGATCTACAAGTACCACTAAAGTGGAGAAAAAAACACATTTACAAAGCAGCTTTCTCCTACTACTCACAGCATAATGCACATGAAGTTGTCACATGATATGATTTTCTGCCTAAAGAGGAAAAGCCAGAAACATCTGCTCATATCTGCCGTAATATTCTTTCAGTGTTTCCAAAAGCAAAGCTGTCAATGTAAGACCCTGATCAGAAACTGGCAACTAAACCAAAAGACACCTGAGTGACAAATTTGAGCAACATCTTCTATTATTTCAATTCTTACGACATTTAAAATATTTGGCTTCAAACAATAATTTGTACGATGTGGGGTTTTTTTGGGGGGGGGAGGGGTTCACGAATGCATTAACCTCATTAGAAAATGACATTCTTTCCTCCTCTGACCTAAATACAAGTTGACCCCGAGTGGAGAAAAAAATAAGACAAGAGCCTTATCAGAGATTTCACAACTATAACAGTGAGAGTATTTGAAATACAAGCAAGTCATTAGAGATGATGGAAATACGTCCACAGCTGTTGCTGCGAGACACGCCAATATTTGGAATCACAATATTTTCACTATTTTTCATGGTGAGGTGAAGTTGGACGGAGCGCTGAGCCGTAAAACATGCAGAGTAATTATCAAGCGTGTTCTCTGTTTACAGTAACAGATATAATACAAACACTGTGTGTGTGTGTGTGTGTGTGTGTGTGTGTGTGTGAGAGAGAGAGATGTGTGCGCGTCATTTTCTATTGAGTGTGTTAACTCTTCTGAATAAAGAGCTCTTGTGTATATCTTCAAAAACAGCTTAACAGCAGCTTCAGTGCATTTCACTGATAAATTGGGACATTTCTGCCTCATTTTATTTACACTTATTTGACTGCTTGAGTGTTTTGTAGTAGGCTTATTTTATTTAATTCATTTTTTTGTTATTTTTCCACAAACTCCTGTTCTTTGCTCTTATCCTCTTACGTTCATTAAACAGAAATTTTCCATTTAAGCTACTCAGCTTCAACACATCTTCAGTTAAATTCATGCTGCCTACATCATTTCCACAGTTCTCTTTGTATACGGTGTAAATACCTCACAGAGGTTTGGGCTGGCCAACAGTTATCTGTAGCCCCTTTTACACTGCCTGTGCATAGCGGGAATATTGTGCTGTGTTGTACAAAAGCGTTGACTGTGGAGTGGAGGGACAGAGTTTTTCAAGTCGGCGCAGGAGGAAGGAACAGCACCGAAACTCGTCTGTGTAAACAGGACAGCCGGCAGAACGGGACTATGGGCACGAAGGGTGTGATGTTTTGAAGGCGTATTACAGGAGATTTAAAAAGCCGCAATTTGTAGTTTACTCAAAAAAGAAGTACAGCAGCTGTAAACGTCGGCAGATCGAGAAAACAAGGACATTCAGGAGCTCCTTACCTCCTACCTTGATTTTTGAAATTTAGGATGTTGTTTTTTCTCTCTCTTTTATCTTTCTCCTGACAATACTCAAAGTAATTCAGATAAATCCTAAACTTTTGATCCTGCAGCTTAAATACAGAACATGTCAGTTAATTACAGATTATTTGACTTTATGCGCTTAAATTTTTACATATCTTGGTTTGAATTTTCGTGCACGGCTTTGTTGTAATTCCACAATATTTAATTGCTCTTTTCAGAAAAAAATATATTTTTGTTTGTTTGTTTGTTTGTTTTTATAACTCTACATTCTGTGTTTTGGTTTCTAATATAAATTAAAATTCCAGGTTTTATTCCAAGTTAAAATTTTTGACATCCTAACACCATAAAACTCACACACTCTTTTCACATTTTTCAACTGGCATAGTCTTATAGTCAGAGTACAAACAGCAAGAGGTACAAAAAAACACACACACACTGCATCTAGTAGGGGACAAACTAGGGGAAACTACACACACACACACACACACACACACACTGTAGAAACCGCAGCACGGCAGCAGTCAGTGACTCCCCATCAGTCTCCATCCCGGTGAATGATGTCACCTCGTTCATGTGCAGGTCAGCATGTTGAAGTGATCAGAACCAGGAGCTGATGGTGTGTTTTAGCTCCTAATGTGACCAAAGGCTCACCTACTGATGTAAGACGATCTCGCTCGCAGGTGTGACAGAGCTGCGTGATGATGGAGGGTCACATCAGACTCTTGTCAGCTACATTTCAACAGCAGCTGGACTTCAGCTCGCTCAGTTTGCTCAGTAAAGCTGCAAATATGATATTAATGGATCTCACATTTCATGTCTGGGTGTTAATGTGCTGATATTCACATCGTACTGAATTACAGGAGAACAGTGGAGCCTAAAATCTGTTTACGTTCATATTTGTCAAAGAAAGATGTGAAGCCTTCAGTTTATATTTATGATCTATGAAGTAAAAGTAAGTTTTTATTACTTATTATGCTATACAATATCAACTTTTTATGCCTCTGCACCCCCGGTATGACCGTCCCGTTCTTGTGGTAGCTCAAGAACACCTTAAGGGAATTTCCTCAAATTTGACACAAATGTCCACCATGACTCAAGGATGGTATGATTAGATTTTGGGGGTCATAGGTCAAAGGTTAACGTCACTTTGACCTCATCTGTGACATTATTGTGAATGAGATATCTCAAGATCACCTGGAGGGAATTTCTTGAAACTTGGCATAAATGTTAAATCGGATTCAAGGTTGAACTCATTAGATTTTGGTGGTAAAAGGATAAAGGTCAAGGTTTCCATTAACCCTCAAACTGCACATTATAAGTTTACTTATACAGAAGTCCATGAGATATTTTTTCTTTAAATTATGAACTTTCCTGATTATGTCCACCAGCAAATATTAGTATTTAATGTTTTAAACACACAGATACAGATTGTAAGTTACTTTGAAAAAATTGAGAGGTCAAATTTTCCCACCCACCTCTGCAGACCCCACACCACACC
Source organism: Plectropomus leopardus (assembly GCF_026936395.1). Taxonomy (NCBI): domain Eukaryota; kingdom Metazoa; phylum Chordata; class Actinopteri; order Perciformes; family Serranidae; genus Plectropomus; species Plectropomus leopardus. The sequence continues at coordinate 39,982,634 of NC_142177.1, forward strand.
TCCTGTTCTCTGCACCCGGAGCCAAAAAAGTGAGTGTGAACTGGACATTCAGCCACTTTCGGCATCTCACGTTTCCCTCTGAAGCGGCTGCCACTCCTTCATTGGGTTTCATTCATTTGGCTCCTGCTTTGTTGATCTAACTGTGGGCCGAAGTCTATTTTCAGCGGCTGTTCTGCTGGTTCAGCTGCAGAGATAACGCGGTCTGCAGGCTGCTCTGGCAGAAAGAGTGATGGTCGGGTTATTAATCTTTATTTCACTGTTTTACGGCTTCTCTAACGAGAAGGAGTAACTCAGGAGTTACAACCTCTGCTCCGTAACAGACAGATTTGTTGTGCAAATAGTTTAGATTTCTGTCCTTCTGCTGGAGAACAAACAATCTGACGTTAATACGACACTCTCCACGAGTTATTTTGTGATGATACACTAATTCACTCTCTGTCAGCCTGCTTCCTCCACTCCTTCTTTATTTAGTTATTTCTTTCATTTTCTTCGAGAGCTTTCTTTAGCTGTTACTTTGTGCTGTATGTTATCATTTGGGCGAAGCAGTGTTGTCTCTGTGGCAGCTTTTGGCTTTCCTGTGTGTATTGACTTAGTATTTCTGCCTCTTCTATCATTTTATATTGATACAGAAAAAAGTTTTACCAATTTTTTTTTTCCAAATCAGTCGATATCGATATGTATCTCGATATACATCAAATCACTTTTTCTGTCAAGCTTAAAGGTTTACTTTTACTTTTAAGTGAAATATGAAGATATCACACGGTTCATTTTGGTTTAAGCAACAGCCTGCCAACATTCCCAGTTAGAGAAAGGCTGAAGATAAGCTCATGTGCTTGTGGCCCCAGACCCCCAAAACATTACAGCTGCCCCTGGTAATAATAATGAGAGCTCAGCGCGAGCGACTAGATGAGACACGGAGCGATGCATCCTGCTGTTTCAAAATAATTCATCCAAAGTCTGATTAAAGCTGAACCTAACAAAAAAAAATCTATAGAAATCAAAAGAAGTCACTTTCCACCTCTGCAAATGTGTCTGTTTCAGACACTTCGGTGCTTTGAGGAGAAGCTGCGCTCTGTTTGTCTGTCTCACTGCGCTGCTGTCGGACCATCAGTTGTTTGATCCGCGATGGTGAAATGCTGTGGCTGTCAAACACTCAGCTGTTCTACAGTCAAAGTTGTCACGTTTGTAGATTGTCCAGCATTTCTGCCCTCTCTGTGTTTTTGTGTAAGATTTTCCTCTGTGTCATGAGAGCATGAGACAGAGCCCAAAAGTGTGAGACGCACTGCAAATCCGTGGGAGTTGTCAGCCCCCGTTGGAAAAGGGTTAACAGAATTTAAAAAACAAATAACAAAAAACAAAATCCCCAAAATGGACAACATTATGTCAGTTAGAGGTTTTGAATGTCGGTTTCGATTACTTTTCGATTGAATGCCCAGCACTACTCCTAAAAATATTGTTTTCATTCCTACATTTTATTACATTTTGGCCACAGGTCCGGATAGGACAAAGTTTTTGTCCGAATTACAGGAACTACTCCAGTTGGAGCGGGCTGTCGCACATGTCCACACTGTAGCGAGCTGTCGGACATTAAATTGAACTGCGTGCTTATTGCCTAAGTTTAAACACTGTCCTGAAATATGTGAGCACACTAATCCACCCCGTTTGTCTGTCTTTCAGTCGTTTGGAGAGTAAAGTTCAGATGTTGGAGTCTCAGCAGAAAGGAGAGCTGGAAGACATGAAGGAGGAGAAGAAGAGACTGCAGGTACACAACTTTGTTTACAGTGAAGACACTTCATCAGCAGGTGTTGAGAGGGGTGGCTCTGTGTGTACTAGCTTTAATATCATCAGGAATACTTTAAATTACATTTATAAGTCCGAGCTTTCAGTGAACAGCAAAAATACCAAGTGTCTGACATCATGAATTTAAATTTTGCAATTTTAAATGTACAGAAGATTAATTTTCACGTTAGCTTACTATGTTAGTCTCAGCCAGCCAACATAAACGTAATGAATATGAATCAAAATAAAAGTAAAATCTTTCATTGTAAAGTTGCATGCATAAGATATGAGAGGTCATGGCTGGCGGAGTCTGTATGAACAGACAAATTAAAGAAACAGCGGTACATTATTAGTCCATGCTGACAGTACGAAGCGATTCAACTCGAGTAAATCTTCGTCTCCAGTCGGTCGTCAGGACTCAGATGGCAGCCATCGAGTCTTTGGAGCGGCAACTGAGAGTTGCCAGCAGCAACAACACGGCTCTGCAGAGGCAGCAGGCGCAGCTGATGGAGTCTGTCCACACACTCATTAACATGGTGGCCAGCACTACAGGTACACACACACACACACACATTTGCACGTATTGGCAAGCAAAAATTAAAAAGAGCTGTACAAGAGGTGTGCAAATACAGTTTTCTCTGTGCATTTGCTTACATGATTTGTGTGTGTGTGTGTGTGTGTGTGTGTGTGTGTGTGTGTGTGCGTGCGTGCGTGCGTGCGTGCGTGTGTTTAGGGTCCCCTCCCAGGGACCAGAAGTGGAGAGACTGTGCAGATGCGTACAAGGCCGGTCACTCCGTCAGCGGCCTTTATGACATCTACATCGGCAACAGGACTGAACCTGTGCAGGTACGAGGAACACCTGAACCTCTGGCCTGTTTCTCCAGTTATTCCACTCACACGTCTTGTTTATTTTAGATCATTCACACAAGGGCCAAAGAATAAGAGCTTTAAATAAACATAAAATAAACAACGATAGCTTGACTTAAAGTAATAGTTGTGTATTTTTGAAGTGAGGCTGTATGAGACACTTGTGTATAGTCAGTCTACTACATACAGTAGGTGGTGGTCGGCTGGTCCCGGTTTGCAGAAACAGACGGGGCACGCACCCCCGGGCTTTATATTTAAACTGACTTTAGCCACTTTTAAAAAAGCCTTCCTTAAAAATCACTATCAGTCCAAGTGGACGCTGTATTGAGAGTATTTTCACCGCTTTGCTTGTGTGTGATGTGCACTGACAATGCACGCTACACATAACAGAACTGAAACAAGTAGGTGATTAACTACTAATGTTAACTATAAATGAAAACAACAATCAGCAGTGACCCCTTCTGAGAGAACTGAACGTGTGCAAATTTATTTATAAAACTGAGGAAAAATATGTTCATATCTTTAATAATATAATAATGATAATACATTTTATTTACAGAGCGCTTTTCAAGAGACTCAAAGACACTTGACATAGTAAACAGGATCAAAGAATACCATTAAAAACATGATAAGACAGATTTTAAGAGAATATCTTTCAGTTATCTAATGAAATGACTTCCATTGTGGGTGATTATGCAGCTGGTTTTGACCTGATTTAAATTAGAAGGTTATCCGCTAACACTGTGACAGTGAACTCAAAGTAATGAGACTTTCTTCTTCTCTTCAAGGTTTTCTGTGACATGGAGACGAGCGGCGGAGGCTGGACGGTGTTCCAGCGGAGATTTAACGGCAGCGTGGACTTCCAGAGGAGCTGGAGAGAATACAAAATGGTCCGTCTGAGAGCCAAGAAATAGAAATAAATATTGCAGTAATAAATGTAAGTAAAAACTCTGTCCATCACTGAACTCTCGCTCCTCCTGCAGGGTTTTGGGGACGTGTTTGGAGAACACTGGCTGGGTAATGAAGTGATGCACCTGCTGACCAGTCAGGGTCAGTACTCTCTGCGGGTGGAGCTGAGGGACTGGGAGGGAAACCCCGCCTACTCCCAGTATGACCGGTTCACACTGACCAGTGAGAGACAGCAGTACAGGTAACTGCAGTTTTATACACATCACAGAGGTGAAGAGCTATCAAAAAACCAGCATACATGAGGCGTACATTGTGTATTTTGGGTTTGCTGTGTGTGTGTGTGTGTGTGTGTGTGTGTGTGTGTGTGTGTGTGTGTGTGTGTGTGTGTGTGTGTGTGTGTGTGTGTGTGTGAGTGACTAACTTATTTGATTTTGAGAAGTATTGCCAAGTGTTTTTTTTTTGTTTTGTCTTGTTTTTTTGTTTATTATCTTTGTCTTTTTTGCACTAAGATTCTTTAACAGTAAACTTTCCCGCCAGGATTAACCCTTTGAAACCTGGAGCAATATCGCTTTTTCACTTTTTTTGCTGCTTACATATGTCGTTCACTAATATATAAAAATTCGATCTCTCAGCAAATTGGTCAAATTTCTTTTAAAAACAGGGAAGAAAGTCAATGAGCAAATTGGTAAGAAGTGCTCTACAAATTGCAAGAAATTGGTGAATTAAAAAACTTTTTTTTTTAAAACCTAGAGAAAATGTTTAGGGAAAAGAAGACAAAAAACTACATTTATAATTATCTTAATTACATATTTTGAATTATGTGACAGAATTATTCTAATATTTTGAGCACTTTTTTACAGTTTTATTCTGTTCCTCTTTGTAACCTCTTCTGTTTAGTTTTTTCTTTTGTTTTTTAACAAAATTTTTGGTAATTTTCTTGTACTTTTTACTAGTTTCTTGCTAATTTTTGGGTCATTTCTTCTGTTGTTCTGGTTTCAAAGGGTTAGTAAAATTCTCTCTCTGTTGATATTTTAGTTTAACTCTTTTTTTTGTGTTGCGGCTGCTGGACCACATTTTCCCACGTGATCAAGTTCTATCTTATTTTTGGTTAAAACTGTGCTGCAATAGCTCACACATAAACATACTACGCATGCATGCGGTCCTAAATTGGTCATTTGATTGATCAGCCGATCGATCGATCACCTCGTCTGGTGTCTCTCAGGTTGTATCTGAGAGGTTACAGCGGCACAGCGGGGAGGCAGAGCAGCCTGGCCTCCCACGGGACCGGCTTCAGCACCCGAGACCAGGACAACGACAACTGTGACCACTGCAAGTGTGCCCTCATGCTCACCGGAGGTAACGTCTCTGCTCTCCTGTCCTCTCCTGTCCCTCTTTGTCCCTCTCCTGTCCTCTCTGTCCCTCTGAGCTCAGTGGGTTTCCCCATCCTTCAAATTCATCAAGTAAAATTGTTTCTAAATTGTAAATATACGAACTTTTTTAGTAAATATCGTAATAATTTAACAGTTTGATTTGTCTAATTAAAGTTTATTAAACAGTCATTAAATAATACGTCTATCATAAATCTCACAAAATAATAAAATACTTTGAGGATTGAATTATTTTCCTTCAGGCGAACATCTGTCTCCGTCACCCTTCAGTACACTTCAGCTCGAGTCAACGCCAACACAAACAGCTGTTTAGTCCTCAGCCTCCCCTCGACGGGCCGCGATCAATGATAACCTTAATCGTTCCAGCAAAACCTCGAGCTCTCCGGGGAAAGACTCCTGCGGTTACCGTTAGTCAGTGAGTTATTTAAAATCACTGCAATTTACAGAGAAAAGAAAGAGTGGCTGAGATAAAGAAAAGAGCGAGAGAAAGAGATGAATAAGAAAAGATCAGGAGAGAAGAGAAGTATTTAACCAACAAAGTAAAGATAAGAGAGAAAAACACATCAACAGTTCACTCAAGGAAAAAAACAAGCATGAAAACTGCAGCCAAATTTACCCAAAGTGACAAATCTAATACTTTTTTTTTATGGCGTTCAGGAATGTCAGCTTCATCTTTGTACAATTTTAAAAGTAAATGCACATCACCTACATTTAAATATTGGACATCGTCTGCATGAAACATCTGTCTCCTCATCATGTCAAAAATTAGGGATGCACTGATTTATCGGTCACTCGTGGACATCACCGATGGTGGGAGACGATGTTTTTTTACATTGTGTCATATCAATTTTGCACAGGCCAAAAATGAACCTGCACTGATATAACACATTTCTGGCTGTTTTGGCCACTCAAAGCACTTTAACACTCATTCACACACACATACACACACATAGTCACATTCACACACACATAAATACATACAGTGATGGCAGAGGCTACAAGGTGCCAACTGCTGATCACTTTAACATTCAAACTAGGACTGAGCGATATGTCCTGAAACTAAAATCAGACTTTTTCACATTAAATCCAATTTCCAGTTTTAACCGCATTTCTTCTGCTTCTCTTTTAGCAAAGCAGCGAGACAAATTAAAGGCAAACTGAATTTCCCTTTTTGGGTTTCAGTGCTGTGTAGATTTAGGGGAGTGGGAGTTTACTGCAGTGATTCAACACAACATATTTACATGAATTCATCCTTTTATTTTTTCCTCTAATAATCTAACATTGTAAACAACAACCAGGATCATCCCAAAATTTCACAGTCAGTGCATCTCAATCATGAATCTAACATGTCTGCTGAGACGGATTCTCTCAGACTCCTTTCATCTCTTTTCCATCTCTTCTCTTATTCATCCCCCTCTCTTCCTCTCACTCTCTCTCTCTCTCTCTCTCTTTCAGGTTGGTGGTTTGACGCTTGCGGTTTCTCCAACCTGAACGGTATTTACTACACCGTCGGCCACAACATCAGGAAGCTCAACGGCATCAAGTGGCACCACTTCAGAGGCCCCAGCTACTCGCTGCGCTCCACCTCCATGATGGTGCGACCCTATGACTTCTAACACCAGCCCTCCACCTCCGTGATGGTACGACCCTATGACTTCTAACACCACCCCTCCACCTCCGTGATGGTACGACCCTATGACTTCTAACACCACCCCTCCACCTCCGTGATGGTACGACCCTCAGCCTCAGGACCCTCCGGTGTCATGATGGTACGACCCTGCGCTCTCTGAAACGCCTCCCCTCGGCTCCACCTTGGTACAAACCAACCTTTTCTGTTTTGTCTTCAGCCATCATGTTCATCCCCTCTGCCCCGCCTTCATTAAACTCACTGGATGTGTTTTCATACCCGACTCTGGATCCATGAAGCTGGAAACGTTTGTTCGTGTTTTTGAAGGAAAGCGTTTTTAGATAAACGGCTGCATTTATAAAACACTTTAATGTAAAGTTAAACTCACTCACACTCACCGAGCCACGTAAAGGCCTGTGTGAGCAAACGGAGCAATTTGGGGTTCAGTGTCTCGCCAAAGAACATTTTGGACGTATGGACAAGAGGGCCGGAGACTGATCTGTCAATCCTGTGATGAGTGGACGACCCGCCCTGCTCCGTCTCCACAGTTCGAATTGAAAAACTCAAAGGTGAAAAGAAAAGCCAGCCATCACTGACGTTTTTTTCGACAGTCTCACCTGGAGGACGATCATGGTGTTGTGCTTTTTTTGAACCAATGAAATAAGATAGAAAAAGTTGCATCAGAACGACTAAAGAGAGCTTCAGAGAAGTTCAAACTGCGGCTGCTTTCCCGCCTCCACTCAGCTCAGCGATCAGTGTGTTCGGTGGGAATGTTGCGTTCTTGGATGCAGCCTCCCCATCCGAACTGTGATGTCGGAAAGGTGTGCAGAGGGGGCTTCTGAAGCTGGTGCAGCCTTTAATCATAAAAAATGGTATAATCTGCAGACTTTAACTCTTTGAAACCTGGACTGACATCACCCTTTGAACTCTGAGCAAATTGGTGCAGTTTCTTTCAAAAACATGAAAAAGGCAACAAGCAATTTAGGAAGAAATGTTCCACAAATTGCAAAAAATTAGTAGATGTAGACAGTTATTTTTAAAAAGCCAGGGGAAAAATGTCGAGAGGAAACAAATAAAAAACAAATAAAACAAGGAAAACCATATTTATAATTATCATTATATATATGTATTTTTTTAAATTATAAAATTATTTTTTAATTACCTTTCCAACTCATTTCCTTACTCCTTTTTCTGTTTTACTTTACTCTAGTATTGTTGTTGTTTTTTCTTTTTTTTTCTTTTTTTCAGCTAATTGTCTGGTCATTTCCTCTGTTTGCTCATTGCCCTCTTCACATGTTTTTGAAAAAAAAAAACAGGCAAATTTTCTCAATTTACCAAAATGCCAAAATTCCTCTTTCTACATTGGGATTTGGGGATAAGTTTGTCTTTGACAAACATTTTGTGATGAGCGCTTTCACTGAAACATGTCTTTAAGGTCACTCTGTTGGACGGCTCAGACTGACTGTTTATGCTGTTATTGAAACAGACTTGTACATAATAAATGGAAACTGATGAATAATTGAAGGACGAGCTACGATGAGACGGGCAGCTGGAGAGACTTTGTAGTTTCAATCTTTGTATTCTGTGAGCAGACTGAATCTTTTCTGATGCATCAGTAATCACATTTTTGTTAAATCTCGCTCTACATACCGCAGCCTCGACTCTGTATCTCTGAACATTGAAGTAAAGAAGAAAACAAAAAGAAAAGGACAAAGTAAAAGTTTTTTTGGGCGGAGTCTCATCCTGCCTCCTGATGGCACTCACACACATCAAACGAGTTACAGGACATACGTATGAAGCCTTTAAAGTGTTTCTTTGTCAGAATAAAGAGGTTTATACTTATTAAAATGCACTTTATGGAGCAGAATGTGTTAACATTTTATCTTTGTTGTCATTGTTTCAGCGTCAAGATGCTGCAAACATTAACAAATTTCACTTTTTCAAGTTTAAACTTGTGTTATTGTCTGCATACGTGTTGCGAAGCTTGTCCACTCGTCTGTACACAGTCTGCAGTATTTTGTAAAATAAAACATCTTTATAAAGCCGGCGAGTGCTTTGATGTGTCTGTATTTGATTTATGAAATATATGTAACTTGTGGATCATATTATATTTGGAGGCTGCAGTTTCAATTACATGAAGTTATTATTTGTCAGATATATTTATAAAGTTACTTTTTTTCCCCAAATAGCTGCAATACATTACATTTTATATTGTGTCATTATCATTTGTTACTTGTGTGATGACATTTCAGCGCATCTCCTTACAGCATTTCAGGTATAATAAATAGTCTTTCACCAATACACATATTATTGATAAAGTATCTCAGAGGACGTTTACTGAAGTTATTCAAACCACAATCAGTTAAAACAACCAGAGAGAGAAGACTGATAAATCCAAATATACTAAACCAATCCAGCTTATCCAGTCCAAACCAACGGATCAATATTTTGGCATAAAAACATCCACACGGCTGTATACAGTGTTGTTCTGCCTCCCTCTCGTGGTCAAACTGTGTTACTGCAACGTGATAATTCATATTAGAATATTGTACTTTTTACTACACTACATTACAATACACAAAATAATCACGTGATAAACACATTAATGCACTAATAATAACCCAATAACAATAATAATAAAAGAGCTGTCTGCATGATAAGCACTCATTCTTTTGGTACTTTAAGTGTATTTTTATGATGATATGTTTGTACTTTTACCTGAATAAAATTTTGAATGCAAGACTTGTAACAGAGTATTATTTACACTGTGTTTTATATTTGTTTTTTATTTTGTTTTGGTTTTTTTTAAATACATACGTGTGTGTGTGTGTGTGTGTGTGTGTGTGTGTGTGTGTGTGTACACAGTAACAGTAAGTTGTTTTCTGCGCGCAGCCTCTTCGGTTTCCATGACCTCACCTGCCCTGCCTTCGCTTTTCACTGGACGGTTATTTTTGTCCCCCCGCGGCTCCAGTAGACAGCGTCTCTTCCGGTAGAGAAGCGCATTTAGCGGTTTGTGTGTGAAGGTCGTGAGTCAAACCTGTGAGTATTCTTCAGTATTTTACCATTTAAACTTGTGTGATAAATTTTAAACTACAACAAGTTGCATTTTCACATCAGTGACGACTCCCGTATTTCAGCATCGTCCGTGAAAATCGCCGGTTTTACTCCGGTTAGCAGTTAGCTTCATCGAGCTAACGTTAGCTCAGCGTGCTACTGTTAGCCGTTAGCTAAATGCTAACTAAATCATCGTTGTTTTCATTAAAAACATATTTTAATCACATTTACTGTATTAGTAAGTGCGTCATATTTTTGTTTTTTAAGGATAAAGTCTGCAATAACACGAAGGGAAGAAACATTTAATGACATCATGATACTTTGACCCTAAACATGCTACAGCTGTTAGCATTATACTGATTTTACCTTTAATATGAAAAGTAAACTAAATACTCTTGATAATGTTCTTATATAAAGTGAAACTGCAGTATTATACTACAGTTATGATCTGATGAGTGTTGTTACTCTCAAACTCAGAGGTCACAGATGTTTTCAGAGCTCACATGACGGAGCTGAAGTGTCTGATAAAGACCAGGAGACAAACTGATCTGTCATCATGTCCATCAGTCATATCTCCTCCTCAGAGGACATTTGTCTCTGTCACACTCTTCTCTAAATGTCTGAGGAAAATAAGAAGTAAAACTCAAGTTAGTATTTGTGAAAATAAGCCGGACACTTGGAGGTGAATGAAGGAGGTTGACCTTTGGACTGTTTGTGATGTCCCAAAAAAAAGCTTTATTGTCACTTAATTTTAATGCAATAATTCATCCTCGTCAATAGGGCTGAGGGGTATGACCTTGAAGTAATATCACAATATTTTTTGGCCATATCACGGTATATATCACCATATTTTAAATCTCCTCAAAGATTCCTAACTGCTGGACTGAGCAAGAAAATCAAATGTCACTATATGATGAAATATTGATACTGTTACAATATTTTAAGGATGACTTATGTACTTGGACAAAATATTAACACAATGAGATTTTTTAATTATCATCTGTAATGTGAATTTAATGACTTAAGTGGGTAAACGTAAGAATTAGCACAAGTCCATCACATCACTTTATCGCAGCCTTTAAAATCTTGAAAATACAGCACTTGTTTCATATTATGATATGATTATATCCAAAATTTCAGACGGCATGTGGTCTTATATCACGGTAACAGTACGTATCATGTATGTGGCTCAGTCCTACTCATCAATATCTATATTACAAAACATGACAAAAAGTACTACTTTGAAAAGACTTAAAGCTCTTTATTGATTCATTTTTAACGCATTTCACTTTTTAAAACAACATTTTCATTTATGTTATTCATTAGGACAACACACATTAATTAACATTTCTGTAATTGTGCCAGTGTGCCATCAGGCTAGTTTCTAATTGTAATCTTTTGGCAAGATGTTTTAACACCTGTAAAATGATTAAATTCACAATAACAACAGCAGCAGGGCGCCATGAAGATCGAGCACGAGCCAAGAGAAGAAACAAGAACCAGCAGAACATCAGTGCAAAACAATAACATGGCAACAAAAATATAATAGCTTTTTAGCACAAAATAGCCCTGCATGCAGCATGAAGCAACAACACACACTAATAATCACATGCAGACATGCAGAGCTGCCATAACAATAAGAAACAGCAACAGACAGAAGCAGAGATGAAATACAAGGAAACAAGAAGTTACAGCGCAGAAATCTGCCAAACGAGGTTTCAGGAAATAAAGAAACTGTGTCACAATTAGGTTTTATTCCATCATGACGCAATGACACGTTTTATTTTTTATGGCCTTTACTTTAAATTAAATTGGTTTATGGTGAATACTGTCATTTTTTCTATAAGATGTGATGTAACAGTGTCATGTTGACTACATTATAGGAATGATAATTAATCAAAGATCAATTAATTGGTTGCTAAGACGTTAATCGAACATGTGAAATTGAATCTGTTAATCGATTGGCTTTGCAGTGCAGACAAAGTATTTGCATTATGTTGCTTTGAAACCTGAAAAATTGGTTTGATTTATTTAAACATAGGAAGAAGGCAGAGAGCATCTTTATAACACATGACATGAAAGAATATTTGTTTAATTATAAAGTTATGTATGTATTTTATTTTATATTTCTATAACATAATTTTGAATATATGATTATAATCCCTGTAAATTAGGGCTCATCACTATTGATGATAGATTAGTCAGTTGTTAATAATCTAATCAAACAATAGGCATTGCTGTCAAAGCATATGCAGTTTGTTGCTGTGAGCTTTGATTAAGGGGAAAAAAAATGCTTTTTGTCTTGTTTGGAATAAACAAATAATGATTAATAATTGTTAATTTTACCAATAATTGATCGAGGAAAGTGCTCACGGTTTGCAATCCCACTGCATAGATTTCTCCAATAACTGATCTTGATTTTCGTCTTCTTCCTCCGCTGCAGGTGATCATCATGTCTCTGCCAAAGCCTGTGATGAGGGGGCTGCTGGGAAAGCGTCTGAGGTTTCACCTGCCCATCGCCTTCACTCTGTCCTTCGTGGCTGCAGCAGCGTTCAAGGTGAGACGGCGACACTAAAGTCACGTGCAGGGTTCCCGCAGACCCTTACAAAGTCTTAAAAGGCTGTAAATTAAGTTATCTAAAAGCAGGGCCCTAACTGGTTTTATAATCCTGAATCAATCTTTCAAAAAGCTGAAATGCTAAGAGATAATAAATAAGATATTATGAATATTTATTTTCTAAAGTTGAATTATAAAAACTCTAAATAATTAGTTATATCTTTCCTTTTCTTTTTAATAACACTCTCACTTTAACGTCATGCAGATCAGGTCTGAAACATCACACAAACATCACAACTCGGCAACTCGCGTATTGTTGACATTTCCCAATTTCCCACTTGAAAATCTGACTTTGGAGGGCTGCTCGTGCGCTTTTAACCCGTAAAAACGATATTTCCGAGGAGCACATGAATGCCGCAGCCGTCACGATGACAACGACATCAGCATCTTGACCTACTTCTACCTTTTCAAAATAAAATAACTAAATCTAATACATTATTGTACGTGTGATGTCAGCTCAGCTCTGCGGTCATTTTCAAGGCCTGAATTTGAATCTGATTTCTAACTTTTTTCTAACAGTTGGCTTTTTTCTTTTTTTTAGGTTTTTTATTTAAAACAGTGAATTAAAGCTACACATCTTTTGTTTTCCCGACAGTACGCAGTGATCGAGCCCAGGAAAAAGGCCTACGCTGACTTCTACAAGCAGTACGACGCCACCAAAGAGTTCAACACCATGAGGGAGGCGGGCATCTTTGAGAGCGTGCGGCCCTCTGGGGAGTAAAAACCCTGTGAGTCTTTTCATGCGGGATCACGATAACGATGAGAGGATAAAGCCTCTCAGCTGACAGATTTCTGTATTCTGTGATGAATATATGTATACAAATGTTGTATTTGAAATAGTATTTTATTTTATAGGGCTGAACTAAACTTAACCCCCGTATTTATTTTGCAACGACCAAAACTCACACCTGAGGATCAATTAAAACGGTTTAAATTAAAGTTTTTTTCTGTCTCATTATTTTAAATATGAAATTATATACGTGTGCATGCCACAATATCCTGGACATTTTCCCTTTTTTGTGATCA